>NC_059231.1:1836942-1919442 GCF_020615455.1 Coregonus clupeaformis
CTCCCTCTTTCTCCTGCTTCACCTTAATTTTGTTCAACACTGTTCAACTATTGTGACTGTTCTCTCTTTGAGTCAACTACCACATTTTATGCACTGCAGTGCTAGCCAGCTGTAGCTTATGCTTTCAGTACTAGATTCATTCTCTGACCCTTTGATTGGGTGGACAACATGTCAGTTCATGCTGCAAGAGATCTGACATGTTGGAGGACATCCTCTGGAAGTTGTCATAATTACTGTGTAAGTCTATGGAAGTGGGTGAGAACCATGAGCTTCCTAGGTTTGTATTGAAGTAAATATACCAAGAGGAGGACGGAAGCTAGCTGTCCTCAGGCTACACCATGGTGCTACCCTACAGAGTGCTGTTGAGGCTACTGTAGACCTTCATTGCAAAACAGTGTGTTTTAATCAATTATTTGGTGACGTGAATATATTTAGTATAGTTTTTTACTAAAAATTATAATTTTTCATATGTTTCACAAATTTTAATTTTTATGAAATTCACTGAGGCGGATGGTCCTCCCCTTCCTCCTCTGAGGAGCCTCCACTGCCTGCCTGCTCCAATCTGTAGCCCACTATATCCACCAACCATTACATAGAGACGATGATGAAGTGGGAATAGTTTATCTCCAAACCACCAATACGCCAAAACAAATAGGCCTATAGCTCTTTAAATGTACATATAGCACTAGACGTTATTTCTACTGAATGATGATGATCAAAATTATCCATGTCCTGAATATGAATTGAGTTATGTGTATCTATACACAGTGTGTCCATAAAAAGTGAATAAATGGTGTGATCAGAAAGAGTGAGGCTGCTCCCAGGACACGGGCAGTGCTGCAGGACATTGCTGCGGTGAGGTGACCGACCGGCTGACACGTTCAGTCACTGTTAATCATTTATACCATGGACAGCCGTATAACATTACTAAAGGGGAATTGCTTCAGTCTGGCCAGTGCAGGGAACAGTTTAATCACAGCGCAAATAAGGTTTGATCACTGTCCAGCATAATCTACTCCAGGCGCTGCGTTTACAGCCCTAAATCACGGAGCATTTAGGCTGCAGGTGCTGCCTCACAGACAGCCCTCCCCTGGGGGGCGTAAACTGGGGAATAAATAGCAAATAAATGGAAGTGCTGGGGAAAGGGATGAGCTGATTAACTCGCTGCAGGGCAGATTCTCATTATCCCCTGTCTGTCTCAGATCCACCCAGGTCCTGAATATTTAGCCCTGTATGCATCAGATCCACCCAGGTCCTGAATATTTAGCCCTGTATGCATCAGATCCACCCAGGTCCTGCATCTTTAGCCCTGCCTTTCTCTCTCTCACTGGGTGCTGCTGGAGCTGGCTCCTTCCAGGCATACCAGTACCTGTGCTGAAACCACTGGTCTAATAGTATTTGTAAACTGTGCAGTGTTGGGGAGTAGTGAACTATGTAGTTGAACTAGTAGTTTTATTACATTTTGCTGTAGCTTGGTGGTAGTTGAACTACATAAAAATCTTGGTGGTGTTTTCAGTAGTTAATTATTTTTTTTGCCACGAAGCGGTGTAGCTAACTACTGGAACAAAAAGAAAAGAAAATGGGAAAAGTAGGGAAGAATTACCTTTCTTTTTCGGCATCAGACCTTAATGGCGGGGAAGGGGGGCACCTTAATGGGGGGATGGGGGGCACCTTAATGGGGGGATGGGGGGGCACCTTAATGGGGGGATGGGGGGGCACCTTAATGGGGGGAGGGGGGGCACCTTAATGGGGGGATGGGGGGGCACCTTAATGGGGGGATGGGGGGCACCTTAATTGGGGAGGACGGGCTCGTGATAATGGCTGGAGCGGAATAAGTAGGAATATTATCAACTATATCAAACACGTAGTTTGATGCCATTACATTCGCTCCGTTCCAGCCATTATTATGAGCTGTCCTCCCCTCAGCAGCCTCCACTGGTGTGTATGTGTGTGTGTGTGTGGGGGGGGGGGTGTGTGTGTGTGTGTGTTTGTGTGTGTGTGTGTTTATGTGTGTGTGTGTGTGTGTGTGTGTGTGTGTTTGTGTATGTGCGTGTGTTTATGTGTGTGTGTGTGTGTGTGTGTCTGTGTGTGTGTGTGTGTGTGTGTGTGTGTGTGTGTGTGTGTGTGTGTGTGTGTGTGTGTGTGTGTGTGTGTGTGTGTGTGTGTGTGTGTGTGTGTGTGTGTGTGTGTGTGTGTGTGTGTGTGTGTGTGTGTGTGTGTGTGTGTGTGTGTGTGTGTGTGTGTGTGTGTGTGTGTGTGTGTGTGTGTGTGTGTGTGTGTGTGTGTGTGTGTGTGTGTGTGTGTGTGTGTGTGTGTGTGTGTGTGTGGGTAGCTTAGTGGGTAAGAGCGTTGTGCCAGTAACCGAAAGCTCGCTTGTTCTAATCCCCGAGCCGACTAGGTGAAAAATCTGTCGATGTGCCCTTAAGCAAGGCACTTAACCCTAATTGCTCATATAAGTTGCTCTGGATAAGAGTGTCTGCTAAATGACTAAAATGTAATGTAAAATCTGTGTGTGTGTGCTGTAGCTGAGGTCTCTTGGGAAAGTATTAGTGTGTCAGTTCCATGGTTCTTTTCTTTCAGTTCCACTGGCTGGTCCAGGAGAGCCTAACAGAGGGCCACAGACAGCTCATATGGAGGCTAAACAGTCATCACACTCAGGGGCTATTCATATAGCCTTCACTGGAGATGACAAATGGGTATACATACAATCTGTAAACATGAGCTGTTAGTTATGTTTATCTCAGGATTAATATTCTATAAATTTAGGTCATGTTTTCTCAGAGGCATTTCAGATAGCAGTCACATGTGATCGTATGATAACCGTCAAATGCGTGATCATTTACCACTATCAGATATTCTGATAAAAGTCCTCTCCTTCTCACGTTATCACACAACAACATGTATTTCCAAAAAGAAAATCCAGTCAATTTAGAAATGGGATCGAATGCATAATACCCATTATAAAACACACAAGAACAGCACAAAACAGACAATACAGTATGAAAATGTATGCACTCACTAACTGTAAGTCGCTCTGGATAAGAGCTTCTGCTAAATGACTAAAATGTAAATGTCAAATGTGTATTTTAAATACGTAAAGGAAGTAAGCTGTAAATGTGGGCATATTTCATGAATGTGATAAGACTTAATTTGCCAACATAAAAATTATAGACTGAAAAGTAGAAACAGCATTTAAATTCTACCTTATTCTGCCACTGCTATAGTGTTATCTATACTCCAGAGAAATAGAGAGCATATTCTATTGTAAAATGTTGTTTTAGCACATCATCTGAATGTAAAGCATCTGCCAATATGACATACACCACTTTCAATGAGCTGCTGCGTTTTCCATTGTGCTTTCCCCTATGGTTACAAAGCAAATTAATTAACATGATACAGAACAAGGTAGGATGCAAATGTTGGAGGCCTCACTTTAGACCTGGGTATCCCTTTGTCCCCCTTTCATTGGACCAAATGATTTCATTGGGTCTCTCTGATTGTGCTCAGACACAGGAAGGAGCATCCATACAAGCCACAATACGGTATCAAATTGAATTCCCATCAAAACGGCTGGCTGCCACAGAGGCCACAGCGGCCCGGGAGATCAATGAAGATCTGCATTAAAGCAAAGCGCTGGTCTGAGATGGGAGATTTCTCCCAAATAAAAGGGCCCTTCACCAAGAACAAAAAGGGGCCCTGAAAACCAATGGGATGTTTGGAGAGGAAGAAAGAAAAGAAATCAGTTGGGTAGGGAAGGTAAACTGTCTGAAATAAATACATTTCTTTCCCTGTCGTTTTGATTTACTGTTCTAAATCAACAAGTTCAAACGTACCATTTTTATGTTATTTTAAAATAAAACATATTTCACCTTTATTTAACCAGGTAAGCGAGTTGAGAACAAGTCCTCATATGGTAGCCGGATGTTTTTGATATATGACACATACTTGTTTTGGGCCAAGAGCTGGCAATCAGACTAGAAGTAAGACAAGTAAGATAAAAAAGTTTATCCAAAAAATGTCTAACAAGATAACAGGTTATTTAAAAATGTTTTAATAAGAGTTAAGTAATACATTTAGGAACTGTAGATCTGCAGAAACATGTTCTCACACGTGAAGACAAATAAACAAAGAGGCATTCATCCTGTTTATATTAGTTGCATTACATTTTGAAGGTATTATGAGGAACTAGTATGAAACATGACGTGCTGCACAGGCGAGCACACAATAAGTGACAGTGTCTGAATTAAAAGTCTTTGTCTGCTTTGTTCCCTGCCTTGTCAGGGACGGCTCCAGGCATAAGTGAGATAAGCGGTTGCTTAGGGCCCCCGGCTGCTAGGGGGCCCCCGACCCCCCTCCAAAAATGATATATACAGTACCAGTCAAAAGTTTAGACACACCTACTCATTCAAGGGGTTTTCTTTATTTTTTACTATTTTCCACATTGTAGAATAATAGTGAAGACATCAAAACTATGAAATAACACACATGGAATCATGTAGTAACCAAAAAAGTGTTAAACAAATCAAAAATATATTTTATATCTGAGATTCTTCAAAGTAGCCACCTTTGCCTTGATGACAGCTTTGCACGCTCTTGGCATTCTCTCAACCAGCTTCATGAGGAATGCTTTTCCAACAGTCTTGGAGGAGTTGCCACATATGCTGAGCACTTGTTGCTTTTCCTTCACTCTGCGGTCCAACTCATCCCAAACCATCTCAGTCGGGTGATTGTGGAGGCCAGGTCATCTGATGCAGCATTCCATCACTCACCTTCTTGGTAAAATAGCCCTTACACAGCCTGGAGGTGTGCTTTGGGTCATTGTCCTGTTGAAAAACAAATGATAGTCCCATTAAGCGCAAACCAGATGGGATGGCGTATCGCAAAGGGTGGCTACTTTGAAGAATCTAAAATAGAAAATATAGTTTGATTTGTTTAACACTTTTTTGGTTACTACATCATTCCATATGTGTTATTTCATAGTTTTGATGTCTTCACTATTATTCTACAGTAGTATTATTCTATAGTAAAAATAAAGAAAAACCCTTGAATGAGTAGGTGTGTCCAAACTTTTGACTGGTACTGTATATGTATATATATATACTGAACAAAAATATAAATGCAACATTCAACAATTTCAAAGATTTTACTGAGTTACAGTTCATATAAGGAAATCAGTCAATTGGAATAAATTAATTAGGCCCTAATCTATGGATTTCACATGACTGAGAATACAGAAATGCATCTGTTGGTCATAGATACCTTTAAAAAAAGGAAGGGGCGTGGATCAGAAAACCAGTCAGTATCTGGTGTGACCACTATTTGCCTCATGCAGCGCGACATATCTCCTTCTCATAGAGTTGATCAGGCTGTTGATTGTGGCCTGTGGAATGTTGTCCTACTCCTCTTCAATGGCTGTGCGAAGTTGCTGGATATTGGTGGGAACTGGAACATGCTGTTGTACAGGTGATCCAGAGCATCCCAAACATGCGCAATGGGTGACATGTCTGGTGAGTATGCAGGCCATGGATGAACTGGGACAATTTCAACTTCTAGGAATTGTGTACAGATCCTTGTGACATGGGCCGTGCGTTATCATGCTGAAACATGAGGTGATGCCTTGGGATGAATGGAACGACAATGGGCCTCAGGATCTCTTCACGGTATCTCTGTGCATTCAAATTGCCATCGATAAAATGCAATTGTCTACCTTGTCCGTAGCTTATGCCTGCCCATACCATAACCCCACCGCCACCATGGGGCACTCTGTTCACAATGTTGACATCAGCAAACCGCTCACCCACACGATGCCATACACGTGGTCTGTGGTTGTGAGGCCAGTTGGACGTGCTGCCATATTCTCTAAAATGACATTGGAGGCAGCTTATGGTAGAGAAATGAACATGAAATTCTCTGGCAACAGCTCTGGTGGACAATCCTGCAGTCAGCATGCCAATTGTACACTCCCTCAACTTGAGAGATTTGTGGCATTGTGTTGTGTGACAAAACTGCACATTTGAGATTGGCCTTTTATTGTCCTCAGCACAAAGTGCACCTGTGTAATAATCATGCTGTTTAATCAGCTTCTTGATATGATACACCCGTCAGGGTGGGTAGATTATCTTGGCAAAGGAGAAATACTCACTAACAGGGATGTAAACAAAATTTGTGCACAACATTTGAGTGAAATAAGCTTTTTGTGCGTATGGAAAATGTCTTAGATCATTTATTTCAGCTCATGAAACATGGCACCAACACATTACATGTTGCCTTTATATTTTTGTTCAGTGTATACACATTAGGAACCCATTCGGGGGTCTCAATCTACTGTTCAGAGTAGAAACAGTAGAATAGACAAGGTGCGAGTTCAAAATGTGGTTGTGCATCAACAGTTTTTCTCTTGTTTTGTCAGTCACTGACAGTCAATCAATAAAAGCTATGTCAGCTAACACTTTTTTGATTGGTAAGTTGGTCTAGCCAGTTATCTAAACTTGTAGTAATCATTGCCGAATACCGACCGGGGGGCCCCATTGATTATGTTAGTCACTCTCACTCAGATATCATTAGCATGGCATAAGTTATGGTAAAATGTGTAGAATTGCAGGAAATTAGCTTTAAAACTGCAGAAATGTATCTCCGCCCCATGGCAAAATGTGTAGAATTGTAGGAAATTAGCTTTAAAACGTAATCAAGAAGGGTGCCACAAAAAAATGTGCCCGCTTGGTAGGGGGCCCCCGAATCCCCCCAATCTCGCTTAGGGCCCCCAAAAGACTATAGCTGGCCCTGTTCCTTATTATAACAGAAACATCTGCAGGGAGACATGCAGCAACTGGATTCAAAAGGTGTGTGAATTGATTCCTATTCTTGATTTCTTTGTGATTTGTTTTGTATAACAGTGATTAGAAGATTTGTTCTCTGAAAACAGTTGGTGTTGAAAGGTTGTCTCTGTCAACTACTGCTAGATAAACAATATTTGTTTGGTTTGATACCTTAAATTCATCATTCTCAATCCTAAGTATCCTTTCACAACATATATTCCCACAACATTGTTGTTTTTTCTTCAGGTTTTGACCCTGATTTCAGGTGAATTATGATATTGGTTCAATGTAAATGCATGGTGTGAATGTCTCTGATGTCTTCTGTTCTGAAAAAGAGATAAACCGAGAACACAAAGCAATATTCCATTCCAAACTTTTTTGTGCAGATGCCACCCAAACAGTGTACTCCACTCTTTCACATTCTCAGCATGTTGTGTCCCAGCCCGCCACATATACCTCATTGATGCTGCTCGCAGAAGCAGAACATTCCAGCTGCCACCTGAACATCTCAATATTTTTTTGTTGTTGAAATTTCAAGCTTGTATCTTGTTGATAAATAATTTGCAATAGTATAATGTATCAGACTAGAACATATTTGCAGGGGGCCATCGAGGTTAAAGTGCCAATCTCACCTTTTTAATTTTTTTTTTGGCCCTGAAGACAGTGATTTCCATATATAGAGTGACCAGGGTTTGTGTTGAGCACGAGCAATCGGGATGAAGCGGGCTGTGACACATATTGCTGTCAGAGATTGGAAATGAGGCCTGCTAACCTGTAGGCAGACTCACTGGACCAATCAGCTTTGTGCATTGCCAATGCATTACCCGCCACTAAAAATAATTGTGACTGTGAAGTTTTTTATCTGAGTCGTTGACAAACTTTACTCTTCAATGCAGTTTTGTAGAAATGCATTCTTATCCCTCCTGGAAGACATGTATCTACTTGAAACCTGCAAAATGGTTGCCACAGGGAAGGATTTCTTTTAATAGACCACAATAGGTTCCGTATGGGACACATTGTGGTTTTGGTAACAGATAGGTACCCTGCTGTATGTTCATATTCATTTTAACTTTTATCTGAAATTATTATTTTCACTCTCGTAAATTGTTCTTTAGAATTTTGAGGCTGGTGCTTTTCAAAGTGACGATCAATCTGCGAAAGGAGACATCAACGAATACGAAAAATCAACAATCCAGGATAATTAGGTATAATATAGACCTAGTACTGTATGCAGGGTAAACATCAACATTGTTGCTGCATTTATCAATAAAATTAAAATGTGTTTGCATTTTTACCATAACTCAGCAACATTTCATACAAATAGCTGATGAGAAATATATTTATAATATCTAGACACAAAATCCAAATGATTACATCCACATTCTGGAGGGAGCATTTAAATGAATCCCATCCCAAAGAAAGAAAGAAAACACAGTGTTCGGTGGGAAGCAAACGATACATGTAATCTCCCTTTCAGATTTGGCTACATTGTGTGTGGGGACTTTCTCTTAGGCCCATAGCTTGGGGTCCTTTTCTTGTGGGGTCCCTGTGATACTTGGGCAGGGCCTCTCTGGTACACAATGCAGGAGCAGTGAGGCAGAGTGGGGTGTAGAGACCACTCTTAACCCTGTTCTCAGGGAGCAGGGACAAAAAAAAATCAATACACTGACCCTCTCCGGCAGGGGCCAAATGTAAACAAATTGAAAAGGATTCGGACTAAACAGATTGGTGACTGAAACACACAGACTCAATATGGGGACTCCTACAATTGGAATGCCTCCGTGGCACTTCCCTAAACACTTTGCACCCTGAATCGTGCCACTCACACCAACACGGCAGTTCATTGCGAATCTTGTTTTGTTTCGTTTGTGCGTCAGACTTTTAACTTCAGACTACAAACCAGCAGGTATAACGCCACACACTCAGTATCTAAAGTATTTGAATTGTGCAACAGATTTCAGATCTGCCGTTTGATAAACAGACGTGCTACAACAACATAAGAGCCAAGGCATCGCCAGCAGTGTAGAGGTCGTAGATTCTCAGTCCACCGCTTGCTTTCCAAATCCTCTTCAGATGAGCCCCAGCATCCCCAGTATCCTCCTACACTGTATAGAACCTAAAGGCACAGGCAGAGAGCTCTCAGCGTGTCAGTGCTGCACGCTACAAGTTTAATTAATGGTTCTATAAAAGGTTTACTTTTTTTAAATGAGAGAATATGTTGTAGCTCTTCATCAAAGCACTTCATATTTCAGTGAGGTGGAATGGTGGTAGCACATTTGTGAGGCAGAACTAATGCTATATAAATCTCAAGTAATAAGCAGGCCCCGGGGACATCATCTAAATGAAGATTTTACAGCAATTTGAACCTGCCTGCAATTTTGATTCCAGCCTTAAGTGCATTTGTTTAACAGGTGCTTGAGATGCAAGCGTTTCCCCTCTCCGAAGTGTTGCTATGTCTCCTTTATTAATTTCTGGATTGGGTGTGGGCAGGGGACTGTGAAGAGAAAGGGGAGTTTACAAACACTAACCAAAGGTTCAGAGGGGGGCTGACTCTTACATTCACCGTATCTACTTGCTTCATTTGCAAACTAATTATTTAAACCCCCACAATCTGTTTGGGGTCAGCTCTTGTGTATTTTGGATACGCTTGGCTATTAGCATCACTGAACGCTTCAGATGTGTCAAGCCTGCTCCCCCTCCAGTGGTAGTCACCTACTTTAATTTCCCTGCAGGCCTCAAAGGGGGATGGATTCAACTAAAATCACAAGCTGTTTTTTTGGCAATCCTTTGTGGCCTATAATGAATCTAATGAATATAAAGAGAGAGGGGGGAGGGATGGAGGGGGGAGAGAGGGATGGAGGGGGAAGAGGGACGGAGGGGGGAGAGAGGGACGGAGGGGGGAGAGAGGGATGGAGGGGGGAGAGAGGGACGGAGGGGGGAGAGAGTGACGGAGGGGGGGAGAGAGGGATGGAGGGGGGAGAGAGGGATGGAGGGGAATACATTTTGACCACGCTGTGTTGCTTTTCCTCAACGATTTGTGACCCACAACAATGGGACAAGGGTGAACGTTTTTGTACCCTTAATTTTCCTTTGTGTTTCAGCTTCATCACTTTCACAGCACCACATTCAGTCAACAGTTAGATAATAATTGTTGACTCCACTGTCACTCGGACAAAAGGGAGGCTTTAAGATGAATCCCTAACTGTCATCGAGCCAGTAGAGCAGAAAAGGTGAAAATAAAACAACAGTCGAGTCAAAAGTAATATTTGCCAGGAGTTCCTAAATAGAGCCCTGAGGAACTGCCCTTCTTGTTTAACACCACAGTACTGTGTTGCCAGTTCTCCAGCCACCTTTTAAACCTGCACTTCTGAGAGGACTTGTAGCAGGAGTTTGGCACATTAATTAAAGGTGGTACATCTGATAGGAGTGTGACTGTGTGCAGGTGTTGGCCAAGTGGAGTCGTGGTGTATCTGTCAGAGCAGAGCACTGATTTCACAGGCCCCTCAGGTGGCAGGATCAAATTAACAGATCCGTTGTTCACCTCTTAAACCCGAATTCAGGTCAGGCCTTAAAACTCAAAGGAAAAGAGAAACTTTTAAGAAACTCTCCTCAACACATTTGTGTCTATTCTACAAAAAAACACGTACAAAACCAGAACACACCAGTAGACGTGTGCATTATGGAATACTGCCCATGAGAATGTGGAGGTGTCATAACCCTAAACATAGGTTGTCTGATACTGGATACATTTTGAACTTTGAGGGTTATCTCTCGTGGACGGATATGCACATTGACAGGGTTGATTATTTAAAAAACAGTTGTGTGTCACTGGTTGTTGTGAGTATGTTTTCCCAGGCCCTATAATCATTTCTATTCATAAGCATGCATCAGCAGCTGCCTCTGTGCATTGGAGATGACCATTATGCATCTATACTGCCAGGGAGAAACATCTTTCCCCACTTTTAAAGTGACTCAAGGTTCCTTTCAGGTATCACTTGCCATCTTTAAAAAAAAAATCTATATACCTAGTTCGACTTTAATGGGTATCTAATTTGAGTTATCAGTTTACAGGGCAGTAAGTAATCATTTGCATGAGTGCCCTAAGCAAATATGCTTCCATAAGCAGCCCATAGAATAGACTGGAATGGATTATACTCCATATTGGCTATGCCCCGATGATCAATGCTTTTAGAAATAGAGAGACCAGATAGTTTGGTCTGTTGGCAAAATCTTTAAGTCGAAATTGAAGCATTTCCCGCAAAACCCTCTCTACTTTTAGATGTTGTTCATGATAATGCCCTTTAGCCCCATGCTAGTCTTAGTTCCTACTAGAAACTGATCCGATAGGCCCGTTTTCTCCATAAGGTCAATACCAGGTAAAGTACACCAAGCTGAACACACATATAATATGGATTTGCACTGTCCCCCCCACATTCTGAAATTGCATTTTTGGCCCCCCCAGTTTTATCATTGGAATGTGACACAAACGAGACAACGGTGTGATTTAGGACCATGCGGATGCCTCCGAGCGGTCGGGTAGGCTGTTTGGAGTGTTTATCTGGCTGGATAAAAATAACAATAATAAGTATTATGTCCCCCCCACTTCTAAAACCAAAGTTGCGCCCCTGGCTGTCACTATTAGCCTCTTCCTCTCTAAATTGTACTGCCCTGTTCTGTGGCCCTGTTATGTACGTCATTGTGTGTATTCCTATGTGAGCTTGTAGCTAGTCAATTTTTTACAACCTTTAGATTTGAGTGTTAAAGTATTCAGCTCACCGGTAATCTTTTTCATTTTCCTCGAAGAAACCATTGCGGTCTGACCAATGACAACAAGGCTGAGCAGACGGAAGGTCAGTGTGATTACTTGAACCTGTCGGCTTTACGTGTAAAGGGGCTAACGTTACTGTGAACCTTCTGCCACTCACAACACTACTACTAATAGTCCTTAAGACACAGAGAAAGCCTCTGGTACCGTTTGATGATCTGAAACCACTTTGCCTCTGAAGTCCTGATAGTCTACCTGATAAACTTTACCATATGGAGGAAAGCTTTTCCTTTCGATTACCGTAAAGGATTACTGTAAAGGATTACTGTAAAGGATCAAATCAGGTGTAGTTTTCACCTTTCAGAATCTCTTTCAAAAAGCTATCACAGATGGTAAAACACAACAGATATTGACAGATATGTTCTCTCTATACAAGTTACTTAACTCTGTACAATGGTGACGGACACCCATAGACGTATGACTTGCTGATAAAAGAGCTGTACATTGTGAGGAAAGTGAATTACATTTGAATGTTTTTACATTTTAGCAGACGCTCTTATTCAGAGTGACTTCCAGTAGTGAGTGCATACGTTTTCATTCGTACTGCCCCCCCCCCCGTGGGAATCAAACCCACAACCCTGGCGTTGCAAGTGCCATGCTCTACCAACTGAGCCACACGGGAATCGACACTCAAGGTAAAGCCATTAGTTTATAAGGAGTAAGAACATCTCCACCGTTAACTGTTACAATACAAGTCTTGACATATTAATCTTATGACGCCCTGCCCACTTGACCCAGCTCCTGATCAAACGTCCTGCCCATTCAAAAACAAGCAAAACTTTGTTGAATATGAATTACGTTTGTCAAAACTATTCAGAATGTCAACGATATGTTCGTTCAGTTTTGACGAACGTAATTTATATTTAACACTAATTGGGTGTGCCTTTGTTGCCAGGTGTCTTAAGGTGAATAGGCCTTGATAGAACACAGCAGGATGTTCCATTGTGTGGGGTAAATAGGGGTACATTTCAGAAGAAAACAGGTTCAGCATTTTACTGGGTTACATCAGGCTTGTGTGTCTTCTGTTTGTTCCTAGACAGCTAATCGCCATTGCCGGTGGTGGGAGCGCCACTGTAGGAGGTTGATTTCAGGAATATGTCAGAATGATATATCAGACACTCAGATGCAAATAACACCAGACAGACAAACGCTAGAAAACCAACTCTAGAGATGTAAAGACTACAAAGTCTACCCACTCTCTATTTCCCTCCCAGACCATAGTCAGTATTATAGTATAGTTATATATATATATATATATTATATTATTATATTATAATCCTCTGTAGCTCAATTGGTAGAGCACGGCGCTTGTAACGCCAGGGTAGTGGGTTGAAACCCCGCGACCACCCATATGTAAAAATGTATGCACATATGACTGCAAGTCGCTTTGCATAGTCTGCTGAATGGCTTATTATAGGATTATATTATAGTGTGATGTGCTTGTTTGTGCACTATTACTGCAAAAGACAAAACTGGAAGAGTTGTTTCCAGTACACTATATCACATTATGCCTGCATCAATCAAACCTTCAACCAGCTGACTACCATTGTGAGACTACCTAAACCGTAGCACGGCCTGCATGCGACCTCATTGCCATGCCTACAATGATATTAGTAAACCCCTGACGGTGTTGTACTGCCTCTTTAAAACCACGCTGTTCAAATATATATATATATATATATATATATATATTGGCTAAAAGTCTATAAAGATTGATCAAAGTGATAAAGAATTTGTATCAAAAGTGACTCTGATTAAAGCTATCGGTTTCACCGCCGTAGAGGTGATGCTATTTTGCATGTGTCTGGTAATTTCTCCCAAGGAAATAACATCAATGCTAAAAATATTAATAACGTTGATGTGAGGGGAAATGTCACTTGATCAATGAAAACAAATCATGTAGACTGTGCTATGATTATCTGGAGTAGTGTGAATATTAATGCTACTGTCCAAATCAATGCAGGGGTTGCATTCATTGTCTCGTCAGTGGAGTCACGGTAAAGACATTTTCTTCCTATTATATTCCTGTTGCATCAGTAAGAATGATGCATCCGGGAGATGGCCATAGATAACAGATCATTGTTGAACAGCCGGAAGAACAAAACATTACTGATTTTATACTTTCTAACTATTAAGAAGGGATGCTCACATTTCAATTAATGTTAGTTATTTTGGTGTAATTAAGACATTATCTGGGATCATTCAAATGTACAGTACATAGCATTAGTATGTAGTGCAGCCCTCTTCAATTAACCAGTGGTGGAAAAAGTACCCAACTGTCATACTTGAGTAAAAGTAAAGATACCTTAATAGAAAATGACTCAAGTAAAAGTGAAAGTCACCCAGTAAAATACTACTTGAGTAAAAGTCTAAAAGTATTTGGCTTTAAATAAACTTAAGTATCAAAAGTTAATTTAAATGCTAAAATATACTTAAGTATCAAAAGTAAAAGTATAAATCAATTCAAATTCCTTGTATTAAACAAACCAGACGGCCACATTTTCTTGTTTTTTTCAGACATAATTAGCAAACGAAGCATGTGTTTAGTGAGTCCGCCAGATAAGAGGCAGTAGGGATGACCAGGGATGTTCTCTTGATAAGTGTGTGAATTGGACAATTTCCTGCTAGACATTCAAAATGTAACGAGTACTTTTGGGTGTCAGGGAAGATGTATGGAGTAAAAGGTACATCATTTACTTTAGGAATATAGTGATGTAAAAGTAAAAGTTGTCAAAAATATAAATAGTAAATTAAAGATACCCAAAAAAGCTACTTAAGAAGTACTTTAAAGTATTTTTACATAAGTACTTTACACAACTGCAATTAACTGGTATGAAATACAAGACAGTACTGTGGAAACTTTTTGATTGGGGAGCACATCTTCTCATGACTCTACCCACAGTGAGTAGCCTAGCAAGGTACAGTTGAAGTCGGAAGTTTACTTAGCCAAATACATTTAAACTAAATGTTTCACAATTCCTGACATTTATCCTAGTAAAGGTTCCCTGTCTTAGGTCAGTTAGGATCACCACTTTATTTTAAGAATGTGAAATGTCAGAATAATAGTAGAGAGAATGATTTATTTCAGCTTTTATTTATTTCATCACATTCCCAGTGGGTCAGAAGTTTACATACACTCAATTAGTTGGGTAGCCTTCCACAAGCTTCCCACAATAAGTTGGGTGAATTTTGGCCCATTCCTCCTGACAGAGCTGGTGCAACTGAGTCAGGTTCGTAGGCCTCCTTGCTCGCACATGCTTTTTCAGTTCTGCCCACACATTTTCTATAGGATTGAGGTCAGGGCTTTGTGATGGCCACTCCAATACCTTGACTTTGTTGTCCTTAAGCCATTTTGCCACAACTTTGGAAGTATGCTTGGGGTCATTGTCCATTTGGAAGACCCATTTGCGACCAACCTTTAAAAATATATATATATTTTACCTTTATTTAACTAGGCAAGTCACAGTTAAGAACTAAATCTTATTTGCAATGACGGCCTACACCGGCCAAACCCGGACGACGCTGGGCCAATTGTGCGCCGCTCTATGGGACTCCCAATCACGGCCGGTTGTGATACAGCCTGGAATCGAACCAGAGGGTCTGTAGTGACGCCTCAAGCACTGAGATGTAGTACCTTAGACTGCTGCGCCACTCGGGAGCCTTTAACTGACTGCTGTCTTGAGATGTTGCTTCAATATATCCATACAATTTTCCTTCCTCATGATGCCATCTATTTTGTGAAGTGCACTAGTCCCTCCTGCAGCAAAGCACCCCCACAGCAAGATGCTGCCACCCCCGTGCTTCACGGTTGGGATGGTGTTCTTCGGCTTGCAAGATACCCCCTTTTTCCTCCAAACAAAACGATGGTCATTATGGCCAAACAGTTCTATTTTTGTTTCATCAGATCAGAGGACATTTCTCCAAAAAGTATGATCTTTGTCCCCATGTGCAGTTACAAACCGTAGTCTGGCTTTTGTATGGCGGTTTTGGAGCAGTGGCTTCTTCCTTGCTGAGCGGCCTTTCAGGTTATGTCGATATAGGACTCGTTTTACTGTGGATATAGATACTTTTGTACATGTTTCTTCCAGCATCTTCACAAGGTCCTTTGCTGTTGTTCTGGGATTGATTTGCACTTTTCGCACCAAAGTACGTTCATCTCTAGGAGACAGAACGTGTCTCCTTCCTGAGCGGTATGACGGCTGCATGGTCCCATGGTGTTTATACTTGCGTACTATTGTTTGTACAGATGAACGTGGTACCTTCAGGTGTTTGGAAATTGCTCCCAAGGATGAACCAGACTTGTGGAGGTCTACAATTTTTTCTCTGTGGTCTTGGCTGATTTCTTTTGATTTTCCCATGATGTCAAGCAAAGAGGTACTGAGTTTGAAGGTAGGCCTTGAAATACATCCACAGGTACACCCCCAATTGATTCAAATGATGTCAATTAGCCTATCAGAAGCTTCTAAAGCCATGACATCATTTTCTGGAATTTTCCAAGCTGTTTAAAGGCACAGTCAACTTAGTGTATGTAAACTTCTGACCCACTGGAATAGTGAAATAATCTCTGTGTAAACAATTGTGGGAAAAATTACTTGTGCAAAGTATGACAACCGACTTGCCAAAACTATAGTTTGTTAACAAGAAATGTGTGGAGTGGTTGAAAAAACAAGTTTTAATGACTCCAACCTAAGTGTATGTAAACTTCCGACTTCAACTGTATATACTGTGAGTAGCCTAGCTAGGTGTATACTGTGAGTAGCCTAGCTAGGTGTATACTGTGAGTGTCACGATCGTCGATAGATGAAGCGGACCAAGGCGCAGCGTGATAAACGTACATCTTTTATTGAAGTACACCACACGAACAAAACAACAAACGAAACGTGAAGTCCTAGGTTAACACAAACCTTTCGGAACAAGATCCCACAATGACTAGTGAAAACAGGCTGCCTAAGTATGGTACCCAATCAGAGACAACGAGCTACAGCTGCCTCTGATTGGGAACCACCCTGGCCAACATAGATCTAACCGATCTGGAACGAAAACCATAGCAAACAAAACATAGAAAATCCACACCCTGGCTCAACAATTAAGAGTCCCCAGAGCCAGGGCGTGACAGTGAGTAGCCTAGCTAGGTGTATACTGTGAGTAGCCTAACTAGGTGTATATGCTGGCATTATTGTATCATTGTCCATTAAATCACTGAGAGCAATGATAACATTTATTTCCTCAGGGCCTAGCTGGGCCTGGTTAGGTTGTAGTTTTCCTTGGCAGGAGGATGCTGCATGGGGTCAAACACACCACATCTCCCTAAAATAATGGCCCTGAATATCAGTTACATCTCTCATGAAAGCATTTTTCAATGGAGGGGACTTCTGCATACTTTTCCAGCGAATGCTTTTGAACTAGATATAATGTCATCCGTGCTGCAGAGATCTTCTGCCTTTGTGTATCTATCTGAGGAGAGAATATCTAGGCCTATCGGTTGGCCAGGGTGGTTCCCAATCAGAGGCAGCTGTAGCTCGTTGTCTCTGATTTGGAACCATACTTAGGCAGCCTCTCTAGAACAATGTTAAAAACAGATTAAGACCATTACCATTATTGTCATTTTTCAAAATATTTGTTTTGCAGTCAAAGTAAAAAAATAATATTATAGAGAATAACTACATCTCACTTTCTCTACAGGAGGGAAAAAAATCACAAGCTTATCTTTCCATCCAAATTGACCCAACTTTTTTTTTAAATCCCACGTGTCGCGCACAAACCCACATGACAGGCCACTTCAGACCTTGTGAGCTCACCAAACAAAGTTAGCCGAGGACATGGCTAGTTCAGTTTACTGTGTCAAACCCAGGGGACGGGGGAAAAGGGGGGTCATTCAACTGGCAACAACAGCACACAGTGATATCAACACGAGATGGGTGTGGGAGAAAAGCAGCAAAATGTTAAGTTGTTTGCTATACTTCATTTTCTCAGCTTCTACCTTTCAGTTTCCAACAAAGGTAGACTACTATTTTCGACATTATCAGGCAATATAAAGCTCATCGGAGAATCTGAGGTGTTAGAGTGTTTCTTTTTCATTTTCTGACAGTGAAACAGTGTCAGATTATCAGTCCATCTGTATTACTGGTTCGGCTTCAGTCAGATGCGTTCAACATAAAGACATGCGGCTCATGTCAAACTGCGCTGTGTGTGAGCGCTCTGTGACAGTCGTTTCAGCGGATAGTGTCACGATAATCTAAGAATGCGAGCAGTATTAAATACATCTCACATTTTCAGTGATAAAACTGCAAGACAAAAGCAAGTGACTAAATAGCTCATGCAAAGGAAACTTTTTATGAAAAGCACAACTGTTTGTAGCACGTAATTTCCAGTGGGAAAAAAACAACAACATCAACCACCAACATAATTCACTTAGTTAAATCTTTCTCCAAATAAATCAAATTAACAGCCCAGTTAGTATACTCAGTCCCACTTTATCAGGCATCCAGACCATTGTCCGTGGGGAGTTCACTTTTAGACTGACTGTTTACTGGCTGAAAGGCTAGGTATGCATCTGAAGCCACACAGGCAAGATAATGTATACCATGCAACAAAAGCAGACAAATCACTGTGCATTAAGACTGACCGTACAAAAGACAACAGCAGCTTGCATCAACACTATTTAGAACTCTCCACATGGCATTGAAGAGATGGGCGTGGCCTCAGTATTGCAGCGAAGCCGGCACATTGTGCGAAGGTGAAAAGAAGTCTAATGAACAGGAAGCCTTATTTGACAGAGCTGACAGTAACCATACAACGACGCCATTGTGGGCCTGCCACCAAGCCTGTGGGTCTCTACATTAGGAGAGAGTAACCCCAGAAGACACACCGTGCCGTTGGACCGACGTAAATGGAGGCCAACAATAACGGGGGTTATAACGGGGGTAGGTGAATGCACCAATTTGTAAGTCGCTCTAGATAAGAGCGTCTGCTAAATGACGTAAATGTAAATGTATATGTAAAGGCGCATCAATAAGATGTCTGCGCCTTTACTCAATGCTGCACGTTAACATGCACAGAACGTCACAGCTCTCATGACCCTGGATAAAAGCCCCCCTGGACAGATGGAACTTTAAAGTACATGTCGATTTTTTTTTACCAGGAAATCCTTTCATTTTAAAAGCAAGTTAAAATACATTTCACACTTTTAAAGTGGAATCAAGTTTAACAGGGAAAACTTGACACATATACACACACGGGGCCATGTACACACACACAGAAATACTTGAACACACACACACACACACACACACACACACCAATGGCCCCTGCCTCAAGCTCCATCAATCTTCTGACAAAGGGATGACCTCACCAATAAGCATTCCCTCCTTAAGCTTTAAGCAATAAGTAACCTTATTTACTGATGAGATGAGATCCCTATTGTCTAGCCCTCCACTTTGCTCTTTTATCTCGCAGCTGAGGAATCAAACAGCATTTTGCTAAGGTGACGGAGCATGCACAGGATTCAGAGCTAAAGCATACAAAGGATTTCCTATCTGGTGGCCTTTTCACACGGCATCAGGCTTAGCCAGTTGAAAACAGCAGGACCAGGTAGAGATCACTGCCTCACTAAGCCCGTGGGTTTTTCCAAAGTATCCCCCTGTTTTTTACAGGGGACTTACACTGCATGTGATATTTGAAATGTAAAAGAGCATTAATAGATGCTTGTCATTTTTCATGTTTGTAGAGAAAAATTATGATACTAATAATATATTTTGGTGTTTGTCAAATTAAGTCAGTATTATGATCTCTCACATGTTGAGCAGAAGGTATATTTTACAAATCATGCATTCCTGGACTTTCACAATTATTCATTACAAAGTGGTATTGATTACATGCAATTACGATGACTGATCTTCATTTGACAGTTAGGCTCTGTCCGAAGACAGTTTAGGGTAATGGGACATATAGCAGCCAAGAGAGCTTACCTTTCACTCCAGACAAGTACATCTACCACCTAGCTATATAATTACAGGTGTAACTAGTATCCAGTTCTTGGTAAGTCAGCTAGGGGTGGGGACAAAACTGCTGAGAGCATGATATGCCAAATACAATGGAAAGGGATGGCATTATGGCATTAACAATCAAGCCATTGCAATGTTTTTGACTAATAAATAAAGTCAGAATATGTCTTAATGTGAAATATTTTTCAACGTTGTCAACCTTTTGGATTCTATTTCCTTATATATAAGACTAATACAATATAGACTAATATAATATATAGACTAATACAATATAGACTGATACAATATAGACTAATACAATATAGACTAATACAATATAGACTAATACAATATAGACTGATACAATATAGACTAATACCATATAGACTGATACAATATAGACTAATACAATATAGACTAATACAATATAGACTGATACAATATAGACTAATACAATATAGACTGATACAATATAGACTAATACAATATAGACTGATACAATATAGACTGATACAATATAGACTGATACAATATAGACTAATACAATATAGACTAATACAATATAGACTGATACAATATAGACTAATACAATATAGACAGATACAATATAGACTAATACAATATAGACTGATACAATATAGACTGATACAATATAGACTGATACAATATAGACTAATACAATATAGACTAATACAATATAGACTGATACAATATAGACTAATACAATATAGACTAATACAATATAGTCTGATACAATATAGACTGATACAATATAGACTGATACAATATAGACTAATACAATATAGACTGATACAATATAGACTGATACAATATAGACTAATACAATATAGACTGATACAATATAGACTAATACAATATAGACTGATACAATATAGACTAATACAATATAGACTGATACAATATAGACTGATACAATATAGACTAATACAATATAGACTGATACAATATAGACTAATACAATATAGACTGATACAATATAGACTAATACAATATAGACTGATACAATATAGACTGATACAATATAGACTGATACAATATAGACTGATACAATATAGACTGATACAATATAGACTAATACAATATAGACTAATACAATATAGACTGATACAATATAGACTGATACAATATAGACTGATACAATATAGACTAATACAATATAGACTGATACAATATAGACTAATACAATATAGACTGATACAATATAGACTGATACAATATAGACTGATACAATATAGACTAATACAATATAGACTAATACAATATAGACTGATACAATATAGACTGATACAATATAGACTGATACAATATAGACTAATACAATATAGACTAATACAATATAGACTGATACAATATAGACTAATACAATATAGACTGATACAATATAGACTAATACAATATAGACTGATACAATATAGACTGATACAATATAGACTAATACAATATAGACTGATACAATATAGACTGATACAATATAGACTGATACAATATAGACTAATACAATATAGACTGATACAATATAGACTGATACAATATAGACTAATACAATATAGACTGATACAATATAGACTAATACAATATAGACTGATACAATATAGACTGATACAATATAGACTAATACAATATAGACTGATACAATATAGACTGATACAATATAGACTAATACAATATAGACTAATACAATATAGACTAATACAATATAGACTGATACAATATAGACTGATACAATATAGACTAATACAATATAGACTGATACAATATAGACTAATACAATATAGACTGATACAATATAGACTGATACAATATAGACTAATACAATATAGACTGATACAATATAGACTGATCCAATCATCTGATTGAACGTGTGGAGGAGAAGACAAACCATTGTGTTATAGATTGGAGAGGAAATACAGGGAAAGTTATAAGTCACATAGTTCTCCCAGTTTTTTTTAGTTCCACTTGAGTTTAACTTTTCAGGGAAAACAAACAAGAATTTGTTGTAATATCTGAAGCCTTCCAAGGCAAGAAACAACACAGAAAAAAATAAAACATATATTTTTTAACAAGATATAATGCCACTTTATATCACATTTCATCCAGTGTCAGAGCAAGTCTCTTAAAATGTGCTATTTGTTGTTTGTTTTCGGAGTGGTACATAGACAGTCATGTCAGGCCTTGGGAACTTGTCAGACATTCAGTTTGCCGGTGCTTTACAAAAGCTGAACACACAGTCTCAGGGGAATCACTCAAGACTCCCTATCTCTCCCCCCCCCATGTCACCAGACAAGAACAAAGCCCCCATAGTCATTTCTCCTAATTTCACTACAGCCTGTCGAAATCCTGTTTTCCTTTTCTCCCTCTCTTCAACAAGTACTTTATGCTGGGATCAGTCAGGTCTGAGCCGCCCACAAAAACCTGCGGCTCTCTCTACGCCGTCTTTCAGAACAAAGTTTGACACAACACAACTCCCTGCCATTCACTTCCCTACACCATGCAATTTGTTTCCATTTGTCAAACAGCATTATCCTCCACAAAAGGAAATGCTGGCACAATAAAAAGTAAAAAAACAAAAACAAACATTGTCCCATCAATCCAAAATGGCCGCTTGACTAGCTCTTTATTAGCCCTAACAAAACAACCTTTCACAATTTGCAGTACTTTCTCTTGTTATGGATACTTTTCATGGCACTATGTGTTCACTCAATTGATAATGAAACACCTTTTTACAGAATAAAATGCCTATACACACACCTCTTAAAAATCAGCACCACCATGTCATATGTCTCTTAAAATGCGGACAGGCTAACTGACACAGTCTAAATTCATCCATCATGTCATTCCTCCCCATTGTGCTGACTCTGTACAATGGGGAGGAATGACATGATGGATGAATTTAGACTGTGTCAGTTAGCCTTAGTTTATTAGTTTATTTCTTCATTGTGTGGCTGGCTAGGTTTCTCTTTGTGTTGCTCAGACGGCTATCTATTAGAGCTCCTTCAGCACTACGTTGACAGCATGGCTATTTCCCACCTATTCAGATATGTCTTAAAATGGCCCTATTTTGAGAAACGTGGAAGGTATCAGGTTAATAATACTTATTGTGTCAACTTTGTTGTTGCCTTTCTTGCGGCAGGCCTTATCGAGGGGCGAGCAGAGAGGATATATGCCGACTGTGATTGTAGATTGTGCCCTGAGTATTCCTATTGTGGCGTGCGCTGCAGTCCCAGACAGTTTGTGAATGCTGTCAACGCTGTGTCAGGTGTATTAGCACTTTGGAGAGCCAGGCTGCTCCAGTTGCTGTGTGCCTCAGCCCTCCCTCAGCCCTCCCAGGGCCCTAGCCACCAGCCTGACACCCGACACAAAGTAATCACAGATCACAGCATTTAATCACTGAAACAAGCACTCCAGAGGACCCCCGTGTCAATATCCCACTCTCTCATTATCTGTTCAGATTGCACATCCACACTGTCAGATAAACAGAGTGGAAAATTAAGATTAAAAATATGGTAATTTCATTTCAGGCAGCCGGCTTCTCTCACTGGCCCATTATGCTATTGATTACCTCTCAATTCAATTTCTCTTTCAAAATAAACTTTAATCTATTTGCAACCCAACAATTCAACTCCCGCGGGGCTATTTGAGAGTACGTAACCATTTAATGTGACGCAGGCTGAAATTTCACTGGCGTTAATGAATTGTGTAAATCAGGCAGCTTTGAAAGCACCTAATGGCCAGTTCACGACCCACATCTCAGCCGCTTTCTAGAGCCTACTTAACAAAGGCTAAATACTGCCATTTCGACTTAACTGTTTACTGACACCCCTCTCCAAATGTGGTGTGATTACCGCTTGTTCTCAGCTTGAGGATAGTAGTGATAGAATCCATTCATACCCAGAAGTCAAATTCCACAGATGATGAGAAATTATCAGTCACCCATAGAAACCTGGACTGGATTTATAAACACGCAGCAGCGGGATGATCAGGTGATCAGAGTGGGGGAAAACATGTTGATAGTACACACACTTGATTTCTTCAAAAGCATTCATGCCTTTTCATATCATGTTATAGCTTCTTTGAGTGGACATCTACTGTACCTGCTAAAACATAATCCATCTACTTTTGACCTGCTTTTCATTCAATAGCTTTATCCAAGAAAAGAGGTAGCGATATAGTCCTACTCCAATCTGGTTTTATAAGACAATCAATGAATACTGTGCAATTACATAGAATTGATATTCTGATCAAAGCACAATGATTCATTAAAACAATGAGACAGGCATATCCTCTCTGACCTTATTTGTCTTCAAACACAAGTACACACGAGGGGGCAGGTAGCCTGGCAGTTAAGCGCGTTGAGCCATTAACCGAAAGCTTGCTGGTTTGAATCCTTGAGCCGACTAGGTGAAATATCCGTTGATGTGCCCTTGAGCAAGGCACTTAAACCTAATTGCTCTGGATAAGAGCGTCTACTAAATGACGTCAATGTAAAATGAGTACAACATCAATTTGACTTAAAACTTTTCAGACTCACAGCCTGTGTATGCCGATCACATGCGACACATACGATGTCTTGAACAAGGCATTGTGAAATCAAGAGCTGGATGATATTTGGTCAGTTCTGGAACAGTTTGTGAGGCATCCTTGGTCCTGTATGGCTCAGTTGGAAAAGCATGGTGCTTGAAATGACACGATTGTGGGTTTGATTCCTGGGGCCACCAACACGTAGAAATGCATGCACGCATGACTGTCAGTCGCTTTGGATAAAAGCTTCTGCCAAATGCCACACAGTATATTATTATTATATTATCCTCATGTTGTGGACAGCACAGAGGGCCGCAGTACACGGGTCAAAGGTCATACAATGGTGTCCGGTCTGTCACAGCGCCGTCTCAAAGACGACACAGCTCCCCTCAGACGGGCTCATGTCCGTCAGTCCGTTAGTCACGTTGGAATGTGTTTTGTTCATATGGACCTGAAAGGGTCAAATTATAGACCCAAGCTACAGTAGAATCCGAGGGGGAGTCTGTGAATGGCTGATTTAGGATGGATCTCAGGCTGGATTGAGGAATTTGTCTCCCACAGGAGTATGAGATCATGCAAAGTGGTTATTTTGGTCTCGTAAGAACTATGAAATTCTGAGATAATCACAACAAAAAATCTAGACCTCAACACACTGGTTGCTAACCGAGTCTATGCTGTTTAACATGACTGTTTAGCACGGATACAAGATCTAAATCAAGATCTTTCAACCACTTTCAAAATGAACATACAAACGCTCATTCAACATGGCTATTGAAATATTGTTGTTTTCTACAGAGAGCCAAAGGTGTACTTTTATCTAGTTCCAGCCGGCATAAAGAGGCTATGACAAGCCAAGTATTTTGGTAACACAAATGCATAAGGAGAGGGGAAAACAGGTGAAAACGTTAGCCACAGTATCAGATATACAATTCACTTGAATCACGTCAGTGTACCTGCCTGAGAAACTGCAAGAAAGGTATGTTACGGGAACACAGGAGGTGGCGATGGGGTGAGGTTGTGTTTCTCTAAGCGGGAGGTAAGCTTGTCTTCTTCTTTATATGGTGTCGACTAAAGCTTAAACCATGTATTTAGATTGTAGGTAGGTATTGTAGTTAGGTATTGTAGGTAGTTTATCTAGGTAGTTATTGTAGGTAATTATTGTAGGTAAGTATTGTATTCGCTGAGCCCGGTGAAGCACAAGGCTAGCTAATCCACTACCTGGACCAATAAAGCTAGCTAGCTAGCGGGTAGCTACTGGTAACTATCAGCAACTGTGGATAGTTGTTTCCAATGTTACTTCACGCTTAAGAGTACCTGTAATTATGCCAGCTAGCTACCTACCATTCAGCTGTTTTTCTAACCTCATTATCTGAAGCGTTAACGTTAGGTAGTTAGTAGCTACTGTACTCGAAATGTAGCTAGCTTGTTGCTACCTGGATAGCTAACTAAACAATAGCTGGAACGACCTAGCTGTAATGTTTGGAGACGCTTTCTCTCCGTTGGGACATACGCGAACTGGCTAAGTCGATTCAGTAGCTAGCTTTACACTTAACTAGCTAACAGTAGCTACTAAGGGTAAGTTATAACCTACATTTATTTTTATTTTATTTTTACATACTGGTAACCAGAGTCGTTCAAAAGGAATTCAAGACATGGGTGACTAGTTAACGTTAGCTTGCCTCTCTCTGTGTGTTTCATACCATGGGAGGAGGGGTTGGTTCGTTGACAGAGAGCAATGGCTAGCTAATATGCTAACTATTCTAGCTAGCTAACTAACTGGCTGAATAAGTTGACGACGTACTCACTCAAACTGTCAAAACTAACCCCAAAACTTTTCACAACGTTAGACACGGACACGAATGATCTGTTTAGCGTGTTAACACACTATTTGTAGTTTGTTGTAACCGTGTATTGGTGCTAAACTGTGTTATTGGAAGCTAGCATGCTAGTTAGCTATGGCGTCATAGGATACGGTGCCCTGGGTGGTTTTCACGGAAGAATACTGTACCATGTTAGCTAGCTGAATAAACTAAGTTAGAGTCTATTCCTAAAAAACATTGAACCGATGTAGTTTACAACAATTATAATGTCTAAAGTGGAAGTTGGGAGAGTTATATTTGAGTGTTTCAGTGAAACGTAAGAGAGGGAGGCCCCGCTCTCTCGCTTTCCCAGATATTTTGTAAATTTCATTCCGATCTCCTTTGCATTATTGTAGCCTTTTCTGTAGCCTGTCAACTATGTGTCTGTCTATCCCTGTTCTCTCCTCTCTGCACAGGCCATACAAACGCTTCACACCGCGTGGCTGCTGCCACTATAATCTGGTGGTCCCTGCGCGCACGACCAACGTGGAGTTCCAGGTCTCCGTTAGCCTCTGGAACTGCCGTTCTGCGGCCAACAAGGCAGAGTTCATCTCAGCCTATGCTACCCTCCAGTCCCTCGACTTCTTGGCACTGACGGAAACATGGATTACCACAGAAAACACTGCTACTCCTACTGCTCTTTCCTCGTCTGATCATGTGTTCTCGCATACCCCGAGAGCATCTGGTCAGCATGGCGGTGGCACAAGAATCTTCATCTCTCCCAAGTGGACATTCTCTCTTTTTCCCCTGACCCATCTGTCTATCTCCTCATTTGAATAATAATAATATATGCCATTTAGCAGACGCTTTTATCCAAAGCGACTTACAGTCATGCGTGCATACATTTATATTTTTGTGTATGGGTGGTCCCGGGGATCGAACCCACTACCTTGGCGTTACAAGCGCCGTGCTCTACCAGCTGAGCGACAGCATGTGCCATGCTGTCACAGTCACTAGCCCATTCAAGCTTAACATCCTTATAATTTATCGCCCTCCAAGTTCCCTTGGAGAGTTCATCAATGAGCTTGACGCCTTGATAAGTTCCTTTCCTGAGGATGGCTGGGTGAACCTCACAGTTCTGGGTGACTTTAACATCCCTATGTCTGCCTTTGACTCATTTCTCTCTGCCTCCTTCTTTCCACTCCTTTCCTCTTTTGACCTCACCCTCTCACCGTCCCCCCCCCCCCTACTCACAAGGCAGGCAATACACTTGACCTCATCTTTACTAGATGCTGTTCTTCTACTAATTTCACTGCAACTCCCCTCCAAGTCTCCGATCACTACTTTGTATCCCTTTCTCTCTCGCTCTCCTCCAACACTACTCACTCTGCCCCTACTCAGATGGTAATGTTCCGTCGCAACCTTCGCTCTCTCTCTCCCGCTACTCTTTCCTCTTCCATCCTATCATCTCTTCCCTCTGCTAAATCCTTCTCCCTCCGATCTCCTGATTCTGCCTCCTCAACCCTCCTTTCTGCATCTTTTGACTCTCTATGTCCCCGATCCTCCCGGCCGGCTCGGTCCTCCCCTCCTGCTCTGTGGCTTGACGACTCATTGTGAGCTCACAGAACAGGGCTCCAGGCAGCCGAGTGGAAATGGAGGAAAACTAGGCTCCCTGCGGACCTGTCATCTTTTCACTCCCTCCTCTCTACATTCTCTTCCTCTGTTTCTGCTGCTAAAGCCACTTTCTACCACTCTAAATGTCAAGCCTCTGCCTCTATCCCTAGGAAGCTCTTTGCCACCTTCTCCTCCCTGCTGAATCCTCCTCCCCCTCCCTCCTCCCTCTCTGTGGATGATTTCGTCAACTATTTTGAAAAGAAGATTGACGACATCCGATCCTCATTTATTAAGTCAAATGACACCGCTGGTCCTGCTCACACTGCCCTACCCTATGCTTTGACTTATTTCTCCCCTCTCTCCAGATGAAATCTTGCGACTTGTGATGGCCGGCCGCCCAACAATCTGCCCGCTTGACCCTATTCCCTCCTATCTTCTCCAGACCATTTCTGGAGACCTTCTCCCTTACCTCACCTCGCTCATCAACTCATCATTGACCGCTGGCCATGTCCCTTCCGTCTTCAAGAGAGCGAGAGTTGCACCCCTCCTCAAAAAACCTACACTCGATCCCTCCGATGTCAACAACTACAGACCAGTATCCCTTCTTTCTTTTCTCTCCAAAACTCTTGAGCGTGCCGTCTCTAGCCAACTCTCCTGCTATCTCTCTCAGAATGACCTTCTTGATCCAAACCAGTCAGGTTTCAAGACTGGTCATTCAACTGAGACTGCTCTTCTCTGTGTCACGGAGGCTCTCCGCACTGCTAAAGCTAACTCTCTCTCCTCTGCTCTTATCCTTCTAGACCTATCTGCTGCCTTTGATACTGTGAACCATCAGATCCTCCTTTCCACCCTCTCCGAGTTGGGCATCTCCGGCGCGGCTCACTCTTGGATTGCGTCCTACCTGACAGGTCACTCCTACCAGGTGGCGTGGCGAGAATCTGTCTCCGCACCACATGCTCTCACCACTGGTGTCCCCCAGGGCTCAGTTCTATGCCCTCTCCTATTCTCTCTATACACCAAGTCACTTGGCTCTGTCATATCCTCACATGGTCTCTGCTATCATTGCTACGCAGACGACAAACAATTAATTTTCTCCTTTCCCCCTTCTGATAACCAGGTGGCGAATCGCATCTCTGCATGTCTGGCAGACATATCAGTGTGGATGTCGGATCACCACCTCAAGCTGAACCTCGGCAAGACGGAGCTGCTCTTCCTACCGGGGAAGGACTGCCTGTTCCATGATCTTGCCATCACGGTTGACAACTCCATTGTGTCCTCCTCCCAGAGTGCAAAGAACCTTGGCGTGACCCTGGACAATACCCTGTCGTTCTCCACTAACATCAAAGCGGTGACCCTATCCTGCAGGTTCATGCTCTACATCATTCGCAGAGTACCTTACACAGAAAGCGGCACAGGTCCTAATCCAGGCACTTGTCATCTCCCGTCTGGATTACTGCAACTCGCTGTTGGCTGGGCTCCCTGCCTGTGCCATTGAACCCCTACAACTTATCCAGAACGCTGCAGCCCGTCTGGTGTTCAACCTTCCCAAGTTCTCTCATGTCACCCCGCTCCTCCGCACACTCCACTGGCTTCCAGTTGATGCTCGCATCTACTACAAGACCATGGTGCTTGCCTACAGAGCTGTGAGGGGAACGGCACCTCCTTACCTTCAGGCTCTGATCAGACCCTACACCCAAACGAGGGCACTACGTTCATCCACCTCTGGCCTGCTAGCGCCCCTACCTCTACAGAAGCACAGTTCCCGCTCATCCCAGTCAAAGCTATTCGCTTCTCTGGCACCCCAATGGTGGAACAAGCTCCCTCACGACGCCAGGACAGAGGAGTCACTGACCACCTTCCGGAGACACTTGAAACCCTACCTCTTTAAGGAATACCTGGAATAGTTAAAAGTGGCCCCTCTACCCCCCCAAAAAAAAATAAATAAAAAAAATAAAGATAGTGGTTGTCCCCCTGGCTATCATAAGTTGAATGCACCAATTTGTAAGTCGCTCTGGATAAGAGCGTCTGCTAAATGATGTAAATGTAAATGTAATACTCCCAACTCAGGGATTCTCATTCAGCTCGAGAGCTTGGTATCAGATGATTGAATGTATTTAAAACTTGACTGACAACTATAGAAAGTTCACACTTGGTTCTCAGTATTTTACTCATTTCAGTTTGTGGCTGTGGAGATACAGTTCTCTCTCAAACTTTTTCTTATTTTAAAAAGACCTGTTTGAAGTTGCAATATTGTATCTGTAGTCCCTGACAGATGGAATTGAATGATGAATAGCTACCCAGACCTTATCTGGAGAGTGGCTGAAGGGGAAATACATCACAAATGAATTTCAAATAAATTGTTTTATTATATATATATATAAGGACGTGTTCTATTACTGTAATCCCCATAGAAAGTTGATCCCAAATTGAGACAAAGTTAAAACCCAATATTTCTAAATAGATATAAAGCAAAGAAAGCTACTTTTCTAGAATGGTTTCTGAAATGATTTGAGAATTACATTTTTGGAAATAGATTACACGGACGATTCTCCCGAGTGGCGCAGTGGTCTAAGGCACTGCATCGCAGTGTTAGCTGTGCCACTAGAGATCCTGGTTTGAATCCAGGCTCTGTCGTAGCCGGCCGCGACCGGGAGACCCATGGGGCGGCGCACAATTGGCCCAGGGTAGGGGAGGGAATGGCCGGCAGGGATGTAGCTCATTTGGTAGACCATGGCGTTTGCAACGCCAGGGTTGTGGGTTCGATTCCCATGGGGGGGGGGTATGAATTAAATAAATAATGTATGCAGTAACTGTAAATCGCTCTGGATAAGAGCGTCTGCTAAATGACGTAAATGTAAAAAAATATCTGGTTAATGTAAAATGACAAAAAAGGCTATTTGTATCATGAAATAAACTTTTGGTATAGAATACAGAAATACTTACAAGCCCTTAACCAACAATGCAGTTTTAAGAAATAATAATAATAATAAAAAGACTGTAAATGTGTGAACTGAGAGTTCTGACTGAGTTAGGACAAAGGAGGAGGGCCTGGTTGGTTGGGTGGAGCAGGGAGGCTGCCTCCTGGTTGGTTGGGTGGAGCAGAGGGCTGCTTCCTGGTTGGTTGGGTGGAGCAGGTAAGGCTGCCTCCTGGTTGGCTGGGTGGAGCAGGGAAGGCTGCCTGCTGGTTGGCTGGGTGGAGCAGGGAGGCTGCCTCCTGGTTGGCTGGGTGGAGCAGGGAGGCTGCCTCCTGGTTGGCTGGGTGGAGCAGAGGGCTGCCTCCTGGTTGGCTGGGTGGAGCAGGGAGGCTGCCTCCTGGTTGGCTGGGTGGAGCAGGGAGGCTGCCTCCTGGATGGCTGGGTGGAGCAGGGAAGCTGCGTCCTGGTTGGCTGGGTGGAGCAGGGAGGCTGCCTCCTGGTTGGCTGGGTGGAGCAGGGAGGCTGCCTCCTGGTTGGCTGGGTGGAGCAGGGAGGCTGCCTCCTGGTTGGCTGGATGGAGCAGGGAGGCTGCCTCCTGGATGGCTGGGTGGAGCAGGGAGGCTGCCTCCTGGATGGCTGGGTGGAGCAGGGAGGCTGCCTCCTGGATGGCTGGGTGGAGCAGGGAGGCTGCCTCCTGGATGGCTGGGTGGAGCAGGAGGGCTGCGTCCTGGTTGGCTTGGTGGAGCAGGGAGGCTGCCTTGTCTGTTTGTAGATCACTCTTTCCTGGTTCTGAAGCAGAGCGTAGGGCTCATCATAGTCCTGGATCCTCCCAGCATCTAGAACCTGCAATCAGACACAGGGGAGAGTAGTAGGGCGAGGGCCACACAGCCTACATACTTACCTGCTTAAAAACTATCACTGGTGAGTGATCCACACAGACAATAGAGGGTGAGTGGGAAACTGTAGTTCTTTACTGTCTCAGAACCATCCATGGGCTCCCGAGTGGCGCAGCGGTCTAAGGCACTGCATCTCAGTGCTTGAGGCGTCACTACAGACTAGTTTGATTCCAGGCTGTATCACAACCGGCCGTGATTGGGAGTCCCATAGGGCGGCGCACAATTGGCCCAGCGTTGTCCGGGTTTGGCCGGTGTAGGCCGTCATTGTAAATAAGAATTTGTTCTTAACTGACTTGCCTAGTTAAAGAAAGGTAAAAAAAAGTTAATAATAATTCATGTGACTCACGCCTTCAACAAACACCAGGGTTTGTTTCTGCCTGACGGGGCTGTGGACATTCCCTGTTGGTGCTGTGAAAGTGTGTCAGCCAGATGGTCTAAGCATGGTTATCCATGCATTTATCCATGCATGCATTTCAGCACCGCAAGGGTGATCCTCAACTGTGTCAAAGGCAACGGATCTGCGCAGACGACACCATTTTGTACACATCTGGCCCTTCATTGGACACTGTGTTAACAAACCTCCAAACGAGCTTCAATGCCATACAACACTCCTTCAGTAGCCTCCAACTGCTCTTAAACACTAGTAAAACTAAATGCATGCTCTTCAATCGAACGCTGCTGGCACCAGCCCACCCGACTAGAATCACCACTCTCGACGGGTCTGACCTAGAGTATGTGGACAACTTCAAATACCTAGGTGTCTGGTTAGACTGTAAACTCTCCTTCCAGACTCACATTAAGAATCTCCAATCCAAAGTTAAATCTAGAATCGGCTTCCTATTTCGCAACAAAGCCTCCTTCACTCATGCTGCCAAACATGCCCTCGTAAAACTGACTATCCTACCGATCCTTGACTTCGGCGATGTCATTTACAAAATAGCCTCAAACACTCTACTCAGCAAATTGGATGTAGTCTATCACAGTGCCATCCGTTTTGTCTCCAAAGCCCCATACACTACCCACCACTGTGACCTGTACCCTCTTGTTGGCTGGTCCTCACTACATGTTCGTCGTCAAACCCACTGGCTCCAGGCCATCTATAAATCACTGCTAGGCAAATCCCCGCCTTATCTTAGCTCATTGGTCACCATAGCAGCACCCACCCGTAGTCTGCGCTCCAGCAGGTATATCTCACTGGTCATTCCCAAAGCCAACACCTCCTTTGGCCGCCATTCCTTCCAGTTCTCTGCTGCCAATGACTGGAACGAATTGCAAAAATCTCTGAAGCTGGAGACTCTTATCTCCCTCACTAACTTTAAGCATCAGTTGTCAGAGCACCTTACCGATCACTGCACATGTACACAGCCCATCTGAAATTAGCCCACCCAACTACCTCATCCCTATATTGTTATTTATTTTGCTCTTTTGCACCCCAGTATCTCTATTTGCACATCATCTCTTGCACATCTAGCATTCCAGTGTTAATACTAATTGTAATTATTTTGCACTATAGCCTATTTATTGCCTTACCTCCATAACTTGCTACATTTGCACACACTGTATATTATTTTCTGTTGTATTTTCTGACCTTATGTTTTTTTTACCCCATATGTAACTCTGTGTTGTTGTTTTTATCGCACTGCTTTTCTTTATCTTGGCCAGGTCGCAGTTGTAAATGAGAACTTGTTCTCAACTGGCTTACCTGGTTAAATAAAGGTGAAATAAAAAAAAAGAAAAGGACCATCATGTCTCTGTCATCACAGGCAACGTAAACCAGGTAAAGAATAGCTCCTTTTCTAGGATCTCCACAAAGGCCTAGCATTACATTCTGGCTACCTTTAAACAAGGTACAATTGGCAATGCCCACTCTATAACATCATAAGTCTAATTTTGGAACAGTAACACATAGTATTATAGAACTAGTGTCATCAACAACAGAACACTGTATCTCTGCCTTAGCTAGCTCCATAGAACATATGCAAGCCTATGAGTTTCCTACTCAAGAAAACTCTCCCATTCATCAAGGGTGCAGCTTAATCATTTGGACGAGACAATTCAGGTGTGTCCCAAGTCTGTTCTACCAAACAGCGTGACAATCTGGGGGCGTTTGACCCTTGGCTTTTCTCTTTGCTCCTCTCAATGGCCAGCCAGTCACAGGGTCAGCCAGTGTCCTGGCGGATAGGAAACAAATGCTGCCACAAACGGCACTAATTGGCACCTCTGCAGGCAGTGGGCTGGAAGAGGCCAAAGTGTCACGGGGGCCACGGGCTGGCCTGGGTACCTCTCTTCCCGCCTGGCCTCACTGAGAGGGGGTATGACAAGGGAGTGATGGGTCCGGCTGTCACTTAGAGCTAAACTCTGTGTAGTACTTTGCTGGAATGGCTGATTGTAAAGTCTGACCCTGAGCTATTATTTGATACTGTATTGTACAGTAGGAAGAAGAAATGTGTGCAAGCTATTTCATATCAAGTGTATCTACAGTACTGTGAATGACTCAGTGAAGATGAAGAAGAATGGCTATTACTTTGCCTAAGAAGAAGTGCAGACGCAGTGCTAGCCTCACCGAGATCAGGTCACAGTCGATGATATGATGGTGTTGAATCGGCGGGTGATGGTGAGCACAGTACACACTCTGAACGTCTCCCTGATGGTCTGCTGGATGAGGCTGTAAGCTCTACAGGAGCAGGGGGAAGAGAATATCTCAGCATCCACACAGAAACAATACTCTCTTCCTTTACCCCTGGGCAGGGATTTTATTTTACACATCAAAACAAAGCTAAGGCTAATCCTTAGCTAGATATGGGCAGCTGTACTGAAGTTCACAGGATAGAGTTACAGTGTCACAGTACCAGAGGCCATAGCTTTGAATGACTCCCTGCACATTGACTCGGTACCAGTAACCCCTGTATATAGCCTCGCTATTGTTATTTTTACTGCTGCTCTTTAATTATTTGTTACTTTTATTTAGTATTATTTTATATTGTTTTATTTAGTGTGATTTTTGGTTGTTGTATTCTTTCTTAAAACTGCATTGTTGGTTAAGGGCTTGTAAGTAAGCATTTCACTGTAAGGTCTACACCTGTTGTTTTTCGCACATGTGACAAATACAATTTGATTTGATTTGATTTATGCATGAAGGTTTAAAACATTCTATCTACTTTCATGTTTTAGTTAGATATTTTTGTTCATTATGTTTTTGTTCTATGAAGGTAAAATGGAATGTATGGGAAGGACTCAAGTTACAACATGAGTTACAACATTACAGTGACAACTAGCAGAAACATGAAGGTCAAAGTGTTCTCACCTGGGGTCCATGTTAGCAGTGTTCTCACCTGGGGTCCATGTTAGCAGTGCTCTCACCTGGGGTCCACGTTAGCAGTGTTTTCAACTGGGGTCCACGTTAGCAGTGTTCTCACCTGGGGTCCACATTAGCAATGTTCTCACCTGGGGTCCACATTAGCAGTGTTCTAACCTGGGGTCCACGTTAGCAGTGTTCTCACCTGGGGTCCATATTAGCATTGTTCTAACCTGGGGTCCATGTTAGCAGTGTTCTCACCTGGGGTCCACGTTAGCAGTGTTCTCACCTGGGGTCCACATTAGCAGTGTTCTCACCTGGGGTCCACATTAGCAGTGTTCTCACCTGGGGTCCACATTAGCAGTGTTCTAACCTGGGGTCAACGTTAGCAGTGTTCTAACCTGGGGTCCACATTAGCAGTGTTCTCACCTGGGGTCCATGTTAGCAGTGTTCTCACCTGGGGTCCATGTTAGCAGTGTTTTCACCTGGGGTCCACGTTAGCAGTGTTCTCACCTGGGGTCCACATTAGCATTGTTCTAACCTGGGGTCCATGTTAGCAGTGTTCTAACCTGGGGTCCACGTTAGCAGTGTTCTCACCTGGGGTCCACATTAGCAGTGTTCTCACCTGCGGTCCACATTAGCAGTGTTCTCGCCTGGGGTCCACATTAGCAGTGTTCTAACCTGGGGTCCACGTTAGCAGTGTTCTAACCTGGGGTCCACATTAGCAGTGTTCTCACCTGGGGTCCATGTTAGCAGTGTTCTAACCTGGGGTCCATGTTAGCAGTGTTCTCACCTGGGGTCCACGTTAGCAGTGTTCTCACCTGGGGTCCATGTTAGCAATGTTCTCACCTGGGATCCACGTTAGCAGTGTTCTCACCTGGGGTCCATGTTAGCAGTGTTCTCACCTGGGGTCCATGTTAGCAGTGTTCTCACCTGGGGTCCACGTTAGCAGTATTCTCACCTGGGGTCCACGTTAGCAGTGTTCTAACCTGGGGTCCATGTTAGCCGTGGCCTCGTTGATGATAAGGATCCGGTTCCGTCTGTGGATGGTGCTGGCCAGATAGACCAGTTGCCTCTGACCCACGTTGAAGTTGGAGCCAGACTCAGCCAGCACCGTCCCCAGCCTGGCAGGCAGCTCCTCCACCACAGCCCTCAGCTGCACCTGCAGAGAGAGGAGATGGAGCAGGGACCCTCCATTACCTCTGGAGAAAGGCCTCCCAGGGGGATCTCTTTAAAGAGCCATCCAACACACCATTAACCGGTTGGCACTATGCAGGGCCAGGTCCATAGATGACTTTGGCCACTGCCTCTTGCTTTTATCCATGCCAGCAAACCCATTGAGGAGCGGGGAGACTGGGGACCAGGAGCTGGAGTCCTTCGCTGTGGGGGAAGCCTGCCTTCATCCCCCACAGCACAACACAGCATCTCCCCAGCACTTTGAATGACTCCCAGTTACAAGCTGCCTGAATGGCAGCATTGTGCAGCTGGAACGAGGGATCCCCCCATGGGCCGCCAAGGGGGAAGCATTCAGAGCACATCGCTGGAGTACCTCTCCCAGCGCATTCCACAGGTCCTCGTCTGTGCGCTGGCTGAAAGGGTCCAGATGAAGAGGACAGGGCCCTGCATAGGGATGGATGGATATAGAAAGAGAAGGCCATGGCCAGTTAGGATAATGACAAGGGGGAGACGTTTTGAAAGAGTTAAGACAGCTTGCATAGAGCAGTGCTATGTGTGAGGGAGAGAAGAGTTGTTCACAATGGGGCCTGCGTCGCCACACTCAGGAGCCATGTACAGTGGGGAAAAAAGTATTTAGTCAGCCACCAATTGTGCAAGTTCTCCCACTTAAAAAGATGAGAGAGGCCTGTAATTTTCATCATAGGTACACGTCAACTATGACAGACAAAATGAGAAAAAAAAATCCAGAAAATCACATGGTAGGATTTTTAATGAATTTATTTGCAAATTATGGTGGAAAATAAGTATTTGGTCAATAACAAAAGTTTCTCAATACTTTGTTATATACCCTTTGTTGGCAATGACACAGGTCAAACGTTTTCTGTAAGTCCTCACAAGGTTTTCACACACTGTTGCTGGTATTTTGGCCCATTCCTCCATGCAGATCTCCTCTAGAGCAGTGATGTTTTGGGGCTGTCGCTGGGCAACACAGACTTTCAACTCCCCTCCAAAGATTTTATATGGGGTTGAGATCTGGAGACTGGCTAGGCCACTCCAGGACCTTGAAATGCTTCTTACGAAGCCACTCCTTCGTTGCCCGGGCGGTGTGTTTGGGATCATTGTCATGCTGAAAGACCCAGCCACGTTTCATCTTCAATGCCCTTGCTGATGGAAGGAGGTTTTCACTCAAAATCTCACGATACATGTCCCCATTCATTCTTTCCTTTACACGGATCAGTCGTCCTGGTCCCTTTGCAGAAAAACAGCCCCAAAGCATGATGTTTCCACCCCCATGCTTCACAGTAGGTATGGTGTTCTTTGGATGCAACTCAGCATTCTTTGTCCTCCAAACACGACGAGTTGAGTTTTTACCAAAAAGTTCTATTTTGGTTTCATCTGACCATATGACATTCACCCAATCCTCTTCTGGATCATCCAAATGCACTCTAGCAAACTTCAGACGGGCCTGGACATGTACTGGCTTAAGCAGGGGGACACGTCTGGCACTGCAGGATTTGAGTCCCTGGCGGCGTAGTGTGTTACTGATGGTAGGCTTTGTTACTTTGGTCCCAGCTCTCTGCAGGTCATTCACTAGGTCCCCCCGTGTGGTTCTGGGATTTTTGCTCACCGTTCTGGTGATCATTTTGACCCCACGGGGTGAGATCTTGCGTGGAGCCCCAGATCGAGGGAGATTATCAGTGGTCTTGTATGTCTTCCATTTCCTAATAATTGCTCCCACAGTTGATTTCTTCAAACCAAGCTGCTTACCTATTGTAGATTCAGTCTTCCCAGCCTGGTGCAGGTCTACAATTTTGTTTCTGGTGTCCTTTGACAGCTCTTTGGTCTTGGCCATAGTGGAGTTTGGATAGTGACTGTTTGAGGTTGTGGACAGGTGTCTTTTATACTGATAACAAGTTCAAACAGGTGCCATTAATACAGGTAACGAGTGGAGGACAGAGGAGCCTCTTAAAGAAGAAGTTACAGGTCTGTGAGAGCCAGAAATCTTGCTTGTTTGTAGGTGACCAAATACTTATTTTCCACCATAATTTGCAAATAAATTCATTAAAAATCCTACAATGTGATTTTCAGGATTTTATTTTCTCAATTTGTCTGTCATAGTTGACGTGTACCTATGATAAAAATTACAGGCCTCTCTCATCTTTTTAAGTGGGAGAACATGCACAATTGGTGGCTGACTAAATACTTTTTTCCCCCACTGTATGTCTCAGTCACCAGATCTCAACCCAATTGAACACTTATGGGAGATTCTGGAGCAGGGCCTGAGACAGCGTTTTCCACCACCATCAAGAAAAAAACAAATTATGAAATTTCTTGTGAAAGAAAGGTTTCGCATCCCTCCAATAGAGTTCCAGACACTTATAGAATCTATGCCAAGGCACATTAAAGCTGTTCTGGCGGCACGTGGTGGCCCAACGCCCTGTTAAGACACTTTATGTTGGTCTTTCCTTTATTCACTTGGCTGACTTTTCTCCAGGCTATAAAATGCAGCTTGGAGCAGGTCTGTGTGGACTGTGTGAGCTCTGTGTATTTACAGTGAGCTACACACCTGTATCAAGGTTCAGTCGTACAACCACCCTTAAGAGAATAAATACAGCTCTTTATTGTAGTGCAGTCAAAACAGCTCGCCTCTCCAAAGGCACTGTTCCAGCATGCCCTTGTGTTTGCTGTTAACCTGGCAAACAGGAGCACGGCTAAATGTAATCACATCAAGCCTCCTACAACATATTTATTCAGAAATCCTACCCCAATGTACAGGGGACTCTCCTTTCTATCCATAACAAAAACATCAGGCCATTCACGGAACACTATAAAGCTAGCAGTGTTGGGGAAGCTACTCTGAAAATATACTGTAGTTTACCAAGCTACCAAATACTTCACACTAGAAGAAGTTAAGCTACACTAAAGCTACCCTTAAGAAAAATATAGTTTACTTAACTGAAGTTACTTAAAAAAAACAGTTCACTACTTCCAAACTACTTTGTGAAAAAATATCAGATCTAAATCTGAAATGTCATAGACTACAAATTGCAAGAACAGATCTGTAGTCAGATGTTAAATGAATGTCTAATTTAGCCTATTAAACACCATAAGTGAGAATTAGGGAGGTCTGATGCCAGTAGTTAGCTACACCACAACATGGCTAAACTGAAAACACTACCACGTTTTGAATTTAGTTCAACGACCACCAAGCTACTGCAAAATGTAGTTAAATTATTAGTTGAACTACATGTAGTTCACTACTCTCCAACACTAAAAGCTAGATAACATTTTCATGGGATAATTTCCTCATTATTTTATCACTAAATACTTGAGGGCTTTTCTTCTGCGACACACAACAGAGTTTATGGGCATAATGATAAGATGATGATGAGAAACTGTCCCGTCCACAATGCAGTGGAGGGAAGACTATAATACATCAACTTTACTCAAGATGCTAATCTGACCTCCTATCAAGATAGAATGTTGACCTGGCAACGGCAAGATAGAATGTTGACCTGGCAACGGCAAGACAGAATGATCACCTGGCAACGGCAAGATAGAATGTGTGTGAACACACAAACATACACACGCCTCAACAGACTTTTGTGTCAGTCTCGAAAAACCCATGGCAAGTGTTCAACTTTGAGCAGATCCCTTGAAAACAGAGCTGTGAATTTGAAGCATTCAGAAGTGCATCCCTTTCTCTCTAAAAACCTAAAAATGGTTCCACCTCTCTACTCCCAATGAGCTTTTCCCTGCCACCAGCAGACAGACTTGTCATTAAGCCAGCTCAGGTCCCAATTCAGACTATATAGTTTTGTACTCGATGTTAAGTTGAAAAAACACCTCCAACAATCATAAGGCCTTTGCCGACAAATTCATTTTGAGATTTTATTCCTGAGATTTCAATAGAACCTAAAATTGATTATTTGTAATGCCATATACTAATAAAAGTTTATCATATTCAAATCTGAGGGGAGCTGGAGAATAATAAAAGTCCTCATTGGCAATTTATAGATTACATACAATCTGAAGATTCCACATCATGGCCACAAGCATCTTATATCAAGTTATTTTCTATTTGAAAGGCTGAGTGAATATCACTTATACTATGAGATATGTCAGGGGAGATATAAAAAACGAGTTTGAAATGTACATTTGTACAGTGGCTTGCGAAAGTATTGACCCCCCTTGGCATTTTTCCTATTTTGTTGCCTTACAACTTGGAATTAAAGTGGATTTTTTGTGGGTTTGTATCATTTGATTTACACAACATGCCTACCACTTTGAAGATGCAAAATATTTGTTTTTGTGAAACAAGAAATAAGACAAAAAAACGGAAAACTTGAGCGTAAATAACCATTCACACCCCCCAAAGTCAATACTTTGTAGAGCCACCTTTTGAAGCAATTACAGCTGCAAGTCTCTTGGGGTATGTCTCTATAAGCTTGGCACATCTAGCCACTGGGATCTTTGCCCTTTCTTCAAGGCAAAACTGCTCCAGCTCCTTCAAGTTGGATGGGTTCCGCTGGTGTACAGCAATCTTTAAGTCATACCACAGATTCTCAATTGGATTGAGGTCTGGGTTTTGACTAGGCCATTCCAATACGTTTAAATGTTTCCCCTTAAACCACTCGAGTGTTTCTTTAGCAGTATGCTTAGGGTCATTGTCCTACCTGAAGGTGAACCTCCGTCCCAGTCTCAAATCTCTGGAAGACTGAAACAGCTTTCCCTCAAGAAATTCCCTGTATTTAGCGCCATCCATCATTCCTTCAATTCAGACCAGTTTCCCAGTCCCTGCCGATGAACAACATCCCCACAGCATGATGCTGCCACCACCGTGCTTCACTGTGGGGATGGTGTTCTCAGGGTGATGAGAGGTGTTGGGTTTGCGCCAGACATTTTCCTTGATGGCCAACAAGTTCAATTTTAGTCTCATCTGACCAGAGTACCTTCTTCCATATGTTTGTGGAGTCTCCCACATGCCTTTTGGCGAACACCAAACATGTTTGCTTATTTTTCTCTTTAAGCAATGGCTTTTTTTCTGGCCACTCTTCTGTAAAGCCCAGCTCTGTGGAGTGTATGGCTTAAAGTCGTCCTATGGTCAGATACTCCAATCTCCACTGTGGAGCTTTGCAGCTCCTTCAGGGTTATCTTTGGTCTCTTTGTTGCCTCTCTGATCAATGCCCTCCTTACCTGGTCAATGAGTTTTGGTGGGCGGCCCTCTCTTGGCAGGTTTGTTGTGGTGCCATATTCTTTCAATATTTTAATAATGGATTTAATGGTGCTCCGTGTTCAAAGTTTCAGATATTTTTTTATAACCCAACCCTGATCTGTACTTCTCCACAACTTTGTCCCTGACCTGTTTGGAGAGCTCCTTGGACTTCATGGTGCCGTTTGTTTGGTGGTGCTCCTTGCTTAGTGGTGTTGCAGACTCTGGGGCCTTTCAGAACAGGTGTATATATACTGAGATCATGTGACAGATCATGTGACACTTAGATTGCACACAGGTGGACTTTATTTAACTAATTATGTGACTTCTGAAGGTAATTGGTTGCACCAGATCTTATTTAGGGGCTTCATAGCAAAGGGAGTGAATACATATGCTGTGAGAGTGTGATTTGAAGGAGTCAGGCGCAGGAGGGTAAATCACAGAATAAAGAGTTTATTCCATAGTACACAGTTACGCTGGATAGCGTCAACAGCACAGTGCGTAATACAGGCGCACTGGAACACAATACAGGCACACGGGGAGAAATAACCCCGGCAATACAAAGTACGGGTAGCTCAATCGAGCTACACTCATCTTCACATAAAACAATCACCCACAAGGACAAGGGGGCAGAGGGAACACTTATACACGGACTAATGAGGGGATATGAACCAGGTGTGTGTAATTGACAAGACAAGACAAATGGAATGATGAATAATGGAGCGGCAGTGGCTAGTAAGCCGGTGACGACGAACGCCGAAACCTGCCCGAACAAGGAGGGGAGGCAGCCTTGGTGGAAGTCGTGACATATGCACGCACCCCTTTTCCGTTATTTATTTTTCAGAATGTTTTGAAACAAGTTATTTTTTTCATTTCACTTCACCAATTTGGACTATTTTGAAATCCAATCTTGGTAATATTAGTAATACCAATCATACTACGCGTCTTTCAATCTTGCCAAAATAAAGGAAACAAATGAGCAAATGAGGGCTACAAAGTACGTATATTGAAAGCAGGTGCTTCCACACAGGTGTGTTTCCTGAGGTTCCTGAGATTTTAACAGAGGAAAAATAAGACATGAATCTTTACTCATTGATCATCTCTATTCTGTATGTGTGCAGATAGAGTGCTGCTACTCTGAGCTAAGTCACGTCACTTATGAGTTTAGAACAGAAGTCATCTAATACTACCTCCCCACCCCCCATTCTGCCCTGTTTGTGGCTTTACCCATGATGCAACTGCCTTTCCCCCTGTCAGAACGAGCAGTGCCCAAAATGAAAACATCTCTTCCAGATCACTCAGAAAAACAAAAACAATAACAGTTTTAATACAGGAGTGAATCTTTATCTGGTAAGCTATTGCTACAAAAAACTCATCAAAGTCATACCATAGACCTTAAATTAATAATGCACTTGTTTTGAAGAAATCTTGGCTGCAGAGTGTGAAATGTTCAACACTTGGGCTAAATTATGTTGGTAGGCCTATGAGGGGGACTGTGAGGATGGGGGTGGTGGAGAAGAGAGAAGTCTTCTAAGCAGCTTTTCTGATGTTTCGGGGGAAGAGGGCTAATCTCCTGTCACTGACAGGAAAGGGAACTGATTTGCTCTACTCTGCTCTGAGCTGGGCCATGGGAGTCTTTTCCCCTCGTCGCCGCAGAGCACTGACACTCACCCGCGGGATGGCATTTTCCTAAATCCATATCACTTTCAACAAGCGAAAATAAAGTTAAACTGTCTCAAGGCATCCGTTTGCCTCACTTTCCAAAATCCCCTGAGTGACGACTTTGCTTTGAAACCAACACGGACGTAAAAAGCAGGCCAAAACTCACAAAGGTGGGAGGGTTTGGGTTATCAATAGAAGAGCTTTGCACCTCCTTCAGGGTTATCTTTGGTCTCTTTGTTGCCTCTCTGATTAATGCCCTCCTTGCCTGGTCTGTGAGTTCTGGTGAGCGGCCCTCTCTTGAGAGGTTTGTTGTGGTGCCATATTCTTTATATTTTTTAATAATGGATTTAATGGTGCTCCGTGGGATGTTCAAAGTTTTTTTTATAACCCAACCCTCGGATTCAGATTCCCAAAGATGGGCTTCTAATTAATCAGCAATATCACATTGCTGCTTGGATTCAAACAAAGAATATAAAAAGCTATCTGAATTCAATCTAGACATCACCTTGTGGAATCACTATACGCAAGTATGGACATTGAATAGTAGTAAATGTAACACCTGGACACCTTTTCTCTGGATCTGAATACCGTGATTATGTTCTTCAGGACTGTCCGCGCTGTAGGAGAAGTTGACCCGGTCGAAGGTGATGAAGCCCTGCCTGGCCCAATCAGGCGGAGGGTGTTTGTCCATCTCCCAGGGTGCTTCACTCTCCAGTTCTGTGTGCTCCAGCACCCTCTCCACTGACGTCATCTGGACAGTCAGAACATTATTACAGAACCAGTGTTATTCTATGGCCATGAACAGGATCAGCTATACATTAGCATTTTAAAAACAAACATTATTTCACCTTTATTTAACTAGGTAAGCCAGTTGAGAACAAGTTCTCATTTACAACTGCGACCTGGCCAAGATAAAGCAAAGCAGTGCGATAAAAACAATAATAACACAGAGTTACATATGGAATAAACAAAAACGTACAGTCAATAACAGAATAGAAAATCTATATACAGTGGGGAAAAAAAGTATGTAGTCAGCCACCAATTGTGCAAGTTCTCCCACTTAAAAAGATGAGAGAGGCCTGTAATTTTCATCATAGGTACACGTCAACTATTACAGACAAAATGAGATTTTTTTTCCAGAAAATCACATTGTGTCATAAGGTGCTGAAGGTGGGTGTGGTGTATGAATCAGGCGCAGGACGCAGAGGCTCAGTCCAAAGGCTTTAGTGCAAAATTCACACAAAACAAAAGCACAATAAGCCTGAAGGCGAATACTAGGCGCACACAGGCGACAAAATAAACGGCGCACAAAACATGTGCAAAGTAACCACTCCAAAACACTGGAGGGAAATAGTAGCTCCAACACGTAACAGAAGCGCAATCACACACAAACACAGACACACACAACGAGAACTAAATAGAACACTAACGAGGACTAACTAGACACAGGTGTAAAACATTAAGACCAAACCAAACGAACATGAAACATAGATCGGTGGCAGCTAGTACTCCGGGGACGACGACCGCCGAAGCCTGCCCGAACCAGGAGGAGGAGCAGCCTCGGCCGAAACCGTGACACATTGTAGGATTTTTAATGAATTTATTTGCAAATTATGGTGGAAAATAAGTATTTGGTCAATAACAAAAGTTTCTCAATACTTTGTTATATACCCTTTGTTGGCAAGGACACAGGTCAAACGTTTTCTGTAAGTCTTCACAAGGTTTTCACACACTGTTGCTGGTATTTTGGCCCATTCCTCCATGCAGATCTCCTCTAGAGCAGTGATGTTTTGGGGCTGTCGCTGGGCAACACGGACTTTCAACTCCCTCCAAAGATTTTCTATGGAGTTGAGATCTGGAGACTGGCTAGGCCACTCCAGGACCTTGAAATGCTTCTTACGAAGCCACTCCTTCGTTGCCCGGGCGGTGTGTTTGGGATCATTGTCATGCTGAAAGACCCAGCCATGTTTCATCTTCCATGCCCTTGCTGATGGAAGGAGGTTTTCACTCAAAATATCACGATACATGGCCCCATTCATTCTTTCCTTTACACGGATCAGTCGTCCTGGTCCCTTTGCAGAAAAACAGCTCCACCCCCATGCTTCACAGTAGGTATGGTGTTCTTTGGATGCAACTCAGCATTCTTTGTCCTCCAAACACGACGAGTTGAGTTTTTACCAAAAAGTTCTATTTTGGTTTCATCTGACCATATGACATTCTCCCAATCCTCTTCTGAATCATCCAAATGCACTCTAACAAACTTCAGATGGGCCTGGACATGTACTGGCTTAAGCAGGGGGACACGTCTGGCACTGCAGGATTTGAGTCCCTGGCGGCGTAGTGTGTTACTGATGGTAGGCTTTGTTACTTTGGTCCCAGCTCTCTGCAGGTCATTCACTAGGTCCCCCCGTGTGGTTCTGGGCTCACCGTTCTTGTGATCATTTTGACCCCACGGGGTGAGATCTTGCGTGGAGCCCCAGATCGAGGGAGATTATCAGTGGTCTTGTATGTCTTCCATTTCCTAATAATTGCTCCCACAGTTGATTTCTTCAAACCAAGCTGCTTACCTATTGCAGATTCAGTCTTCCCAGCCTAGTGCAGGTCTACAATTTTGTTTCTGGTGTCCTTTGACAGCTCTTTGGTCTTGGCCATAGTGGAGTTTGGAATGTGACTGTTTGAGGTTGTGGACAGGTGTCTTTTATACTGATAACAAGTTCAAACAGGTGCCATTAATACAGGTAACGAGTGGAGGACAGAGGAGCCTCTTAAAGAAGAAGTTACAGGTCTGTGAGAGCCAGAAATCTTGCTTGTTTGTAGGTGACCAAATACTTATTTTCCACCATAATTTGCAAATAAATTCATAAATAATCCTACAATGTGATTTTCTGGATTTTTTTTCTCTCAATTTGTCTGTCATAGTTGACGTGTACCTATGACGAAAATTACAGGCCTCTCTCATCTTTTTAAGTGGGAGAACTTGCACAATTGGTGGCTGACTAAATACTTTTTTCCCCCACTGTACAGTGTGTGCAAATGTAGTATGTTATGGAGGTAAGGCAATAAATAGGCCATAGTGCAAAAAAAATACAATTTAGTATTAACACTGGAGTGATAGATGTGCAGAAGATGATGTGCAAATAGAGATACTGGGGTGCAAATGAGCAAAATAAATAACAATGTAAATAACAATATGGGGATGAGGTAGTTGGGTGGGCTAATTACAGATGGGCTGTGTACAGGTGTAGTGATCGGTAAGCTTCTCTGACAACTGATGCTTAAAGTTAGTGAGGGAGATAAGTGTCTCCAGCTTCAGAGATTTTGGCAGTTCGTTCCAGTCATTTGCAGCAGAGAACTGGAAGGAATGGCGGCCAATGGAGGTGTTGGCTTTGGGGATGACCAGTGAGATATAACTGCTGGAACGCATATTATTGGTGGGTGCTATGGTGACCAATGATAAGACGGGGATTTGCCTAGAAGTGATTTATAGATGACCTGGATCCAGTGGGTTTGGCGACGAATATGTAGTGAGGGCCAGCCAACGAGAGCGTACAGGTCACAATGGTGGGTAGTATATGGGGCTTTGGTGACAAAACGGATGGCACTGTGATAGACTACATCCAATTTGCTGAGTAGAGTGTTGGAAGCTATTTGGTAAATGACATCGCCGAAGTTAAAGATCGGTAGGGTAGTCAGTTTTACGAGGGCATGTTTAGCAGCATGAATGAAGGAGGCTTTGTTGCGAAATAGGAAGCCGACACAAAGCTCTCCCTCGCCCTCCATTTGGCAAATCTGACCATAACTCTATCCTCCTGATTCCTGCTTATAAGCAAAAAGTAAAGCAGGAAGCACCAGTGACTCGGTTAATAAAAAAGTGGTCAGATGACGCAGATGCTAAGCTACAGGACTGTTTTGCTAGCACAGACTGGAACATGTTCCGGGATTCTTCAGATAGCATTGAGGAGTACACCACATCAGTCACTGGCTTCATCAATAAGTGCATCGATGATGTCGTCCCCACAGTGACCGTACGTACATACCCCAACCAGAAGCCATGGATTACAGGAAACATCCGCACTGAGCTAAAGGATAGAGCTGCCACTTTCAAGGAGCGGGACTCTAACCCGGACGCTTATAAGAAATCCCGCTATGCCTTCCGACGAACCATCAAACAGACAAAGAGTAAATACAGGACTAAGATTGAATCGTACTACACTGGCTCTGACGCTCGTCGGATGTGGCAGGGCTTGAAAACTATTACAGACTACAAAGGGAAGCACAGCCGCAAGCTGCCCAGTGACACAAGCCTACCAGACGAGCTAAACCACTTCTATGCTCGCTTCGAGGCAAGCAACACTGAAGCATGCATGAGAGCACCAGCTGTTCCGGATGACTATGTGATCATGCTCTCCGTAGCCGATGTGAGTAAGACTTTTATGCAGGTCAACATTCACAAGGCCGCAGGGCCAGATGGATTACCAGGACGTGTACTCCGAGCATGTGCTGACCAACTGGCAAGTGTTTTGACTGACATTTTCAACATGTTCCTGACTGAGTCTGTAATACCAACATGTTTCAAGCAGACCACCATAGTCCCCGTGCCCAAGGACTCTAAGATAACCTGCCTAAATGACTACCGACCCGTAGCACTGACGTCTGTAGCCATGAAGTGCTTTGAAAGGCTGGTCATGGCTCACATCAACAGCATTATCCCAGAAACCCTAGACCCACTCCAATTTGCATACCGCCCCAACAGATCCACAGATGATGCAATCTCTATTGCACTCCACACTGCCCTTTCCCACCTGGACAAGAGGAACACCTACGTGAGAATGCTATTCATTGACTACAGCTCAGCATTCAACACCATAGTGCCCTCAAAGCTCATCACTAAGCTAAGGATCCTGGGACTAAACACCTCCCTCTGCAACTGGATCCTGGACTTCCTGACGGACCGCCCCCAGGTGGTAAGGGTAGGTAACAACACATCTGCCACACTGATCCTCAACACGGGGGCCCCTCAGGGGTGCGTGCTCAGTCCCCTCCTGTACTCCCTGTTCACCCATGACTGCATGGCCAGGCACGACTCCAACACCATCATTAAGTTTGCCGACGACACAACAGTGGTAGGCCTGATCACCGACAACAATGAGACAGCCTATTGGGAGGAGGTCAGAGACCTGGCCGTGTGGTGCCAGGACAACAACCTCTCCCTCAACGTGACCAAGACAAAGGAGATGATTGTGGACTACAGGAGGACTGAGCACGCCCCCATTCTCATCGACGGGGCTGTAGTGGAACAGGTTGAGAGCTTCAAGTTCCTTGGTGTCCACATCACCAACGAACTATCATGGTCCAAACACACCAAGACAGTTGTGAAGAGGGCACGACAAAGCCTATTCCCCCTCAGGAGACTGAAAAGATTTGGCATGGGTCCTCAGATCCTCAAAAAATTATACAGCTGCACCATCGAGAGCATCCTGACTGGTTGCATCACCGCCTGGTATGGCAACTGCTTGGCCTCCGACCGCAAGGCACTACAACTACAGAGGGTAGTGCGTACGGCCCAGTACATCACTGGGGCCAAGCTTCCTGCCATCCAGGACCTCTATACCAGGCGGTGTCAGAGGAAGGCCCTCAAAATTGTCAAAGACTCCAGCCACCCTAGTCATAGACTGTTCTCTCTGCTACCGCACGGCAAGCGGTACCGGAGTGCCAAGTCTAGGTCCAAAATACTTCTCAACAGCTTCTACCCCCAAGCCATAAGACTCCTGAACAGCTAATCATGGCTACCTGGACTATTTGCACTGCCCCCCCACCCCATCCTTTTACGCTGCTGCTACTCTGTTAATTATTTATGCATAGTCACTTTAACTCTACTCACAGTTACATATTACTTCAACTACCTCAACTAGCCGGTGCCCCCGCACATTGACTCTGCACCGGTACCCCCCTGTATATATAGCCTCCCTACTGTTATTTTATTTGACTTCTGCTCTTTTTTTCTCAACACTTTTTTTGTTGTTGTTTTATTTTTTGTTAAAAATAAATGCACTGTTGGTTAAGGGCTGTAAGTAAGCATTTCACTGTAATGTCTGCACCTGTTGTATTCGGCACATGTGGCCAATAAAATTTGATTTGATTTGATTTGATTTAACTTTGGATTGGAGATGCTTAATGTGAGTCTGGAAGGAGAGTTTACGGTCTAACCAGACACCTAGGTATTTGTAGTTGTCCACATATTCTAAGTCAGACCCGCCGAGAGTAGTGATTCTAGTCGGGCGGGCGGGTGCAAGCAGCGTTCGATTGAAGAGCATGCATTTAGTTTTACTAGCGTTTAAGAGCAGTTGGAGGCCATGGAAGGTGTGTTGTATGGCATTGAAGCTCGTTTGGAGGTTTGTTAACACAGTGTCCAATGAAGGGCCAGATGTATACAAAATGGTGTCGTCTGCGTAGAGGTGGATCTGAGAGTCACCAGCAGCAAGAGCGACATCATTGATATACACAGAGAATAGAGTCTGCCCGATAATTGAACCCTGTGGCACCCCCATAGAGACTGCCAGAGGTCCAGACAACAGGCCCTCCGATTTGACACATTGAACTCTATCTGAGAAGTAGTTGGTAAACCAGGCGAGGCAGTCATTTGCGAAACAAAGGCTATTTAGTCTGCCAATAAGAATGCAGTGATTGACAGAGTCAAAAGCCTTGGCCAGGTTGATGAAGACGGCTGCACAGTACTGTCTTTTATCGATCGCGGTTATTATATCGTTTAGGACCTTGAGCGTGGCTGAAGTGCACCCATGACCAGCTCGGAAACCAGATTGCATAGCGGAGAAGGTACGGTGGGAATCTAAATGGTCGGTGATCTGTTTGTTAACTTGGCTTTCAAATACTTTCGAAAGGCAGGGCAGGATGGATATAGGTCTGTAACAGTTTGGATCTAGAATGTCACCCCCTTTGAAGAGGGGGATGACCGCGGCAGCTTTCCAATCTCTGTGGATCTCAGATGATACGAAAGAGAGGTTGAACAGGCTAGTAATAGGGGTTGCGACAATTTCGGCGGCTATTTTTAGAAAGAAAGGGTCCAGATTGTCTAGCCCAGCTGATTTGTAGGGGTCCAGATTTAGCAGCTCTTTCAGGACATCAGCTATCTGAATTTGGGTGAAGGAGAAGCGGGGGCGGCATGGGCAAGTTGCACCGAGGGTGCAGAGCTGGTGGCCGGGGTAGGGGTAGCCAGGTGGAAACCATGGCCAGCCATAGCAAAATGCTTATTGAAATTCTCGATTATCGTAGATTTATCGGTGGTGACAGTGTTTCCTAGCCTCAGTGCAGTGGGTAGCTGGGAGGAGGTGCTCTTATTCTCCATGGACTTTACAGTGTCCCAAAACTTTTTGGAGTTAGTGCTACAGGATGCACATTTCTGTTTGAAAAAGCTAGCCTTTGCTTTCCTAACTGCTTGTGTATATTGGTTCCTGACTTCCCTGAAAAGTTGCATATCGCGCGGGCTGTTCGATGCTAATGCAGTACGCCACAGGATGTTTTTGTGCTGGTCAAGGGCAGTCAAGTCTGGGGTGAACCAGGGGCTATATCTGTTCTTAGTTCTGTATTTTTTGAATGGGTCATGCTTATTTAAGATGGAGAGGAAAGCACTTTTGAAGAACATCCAGGCATCCTCTACTGACGGAATGAGGTCAATATCCATCCAGGATACCCGGGCCAGGTCAATTAGAAAGGCCTGCTCGCTGAAGTGTTTTAGGGAGCGTTTGACAGTAATGACGGGTGGTCGTTTGACAGCGGACCCATTACGGACGCAGGCAATGAGGCAGTGATCGCTGAGATCCTGGTTGAAGACAGTGGAGGTGTATTTAGAGAGTAAATTAGTCAGGATGATATCTATGAGGGTGCCCATGTTTACGGATTTAGGGTTGTACCTGGTAGGTTCCTTGATGATTTGTGTGAGATTGAGGGCATCTAGTTTAGATTGTAGGACGGCCGGAGTGTTAAGCATATCCCAGTTTAGGTCACCAAGCAGTACGAACTCTGAGGATAGATGGGGGGCAAGTAATTCACATATGGTCCAGGGCACAGCTGGGGGCTGAGGGGGGTCTGTAGCAAGCAGCAACAGTGAGAGACTTATTTCTGGAAAGGTGGATTTTTAGAAGTAGAAGTTCAAACTGTTTGGGCACAGACCTGGATAGTATGATAGAGCTCTGCAGGCTATCTCTATAGTAGATTGCAACTCCGCCCCCTTTGGCAGTTCTATCTAGATGGAAAATGTTGTTGTTCGGAATGGACATTTCTGAATTTTTGGTGGCCTTACTAAGCCAAGATTCAGACACTGGTAGAACATCAGGGTTGGCAGAGTGTGCTAACGCAGTGAATAATTGAGCCGGTCTCCGCATGTATGGGGTGTGGGACAAAGGAGCTCTCTGAGGCTGGTTGAGCTGAACTTGGGGCTCTACAGTGAAATTGTATAATAAGAACTAACCCAAACAGCAAATGGCTAGGCATATTGATATGGGAGAGAGGCATAATACAATCACAGGTGTTATTCGAGAGGGCTAAGACAACAACTGGTAATGGCGACGAAAGTTTGGGCTGAGGATAAACAGATAAACAGGATGGGGTACCGGGTAAAGGAACAGTCCAGCAGGCATTAGCTGTGTAGTTGAGTGATCATAAGGTCCAGTGAACAGCACTAAGTAAGTCCGGGAGCAGATCGTAGGCTTCTAAAGCACAGGCGAGCAGGAGGCACGGCTGTTGATTGCTCGTGCTAGCGGGCCGGGGCTAGCAGATGGATCTTTGTGGTCATCGCAACGGGAAGCCTGTTGATACCACATCAGACGATTACGTCGGCAGACCAGTCGTGATGGATCGGAGGGGCTCCGTGTCAACACTATGAGGTCCCGTCCGGTTGACAGAGAGGTAGATAGCCGGGAGATGGGCCTGGCTCGAGGCTAGCTCAAGGCTAACTGGGGCTAGCTTCAGACAGTGGTGATTAGCCAACAACAACAACAGCCACTCGGTTGCAGCTAGCTAGTTGCGATGATCCGGTGTTAAGGTCCAGTGATTCCGGCAGAAAATCCGATATGCTCTGGCTCGATAGCACGATATGCAGACTGTGCAGACTGGCCGATAATTGTCCAGGTTAGAGCTGGCTGGTAGGCAGTGCAGGCCACGGACAATGGTGAAGACCACTAACGGTGGCTAATAGCAAGTAGCTAGTTAGCTGGCTGGCTAAAGGTTCTGGATAAAAATAAATAATAGAATCCGTTCCACATTGGGTGAGGCGGGTTGCAGGAAAGTATATTTAGTTAATTGAGAAATATATACGAAAATATATACGAAAAAGAAAAAGAAAAAACAGGCTATTTACATGAGGACACTATAGAAAACACGACCGCACTGCTACGCCATCTTGGATGACTAGAATCTACTAGATCTATATTTCACATATTATTTGAACGGCAATATTGGACTGTTTTATCTTTGTATTTATTGAACTATTCTTTAACCAGGTAAGTCAACACATTGATGTTTCAGTAAATTAGATTGTACCATGTTCTTCAACGCTGCTCTCTGTCTGACTCCCCACTGGAACATCCCGATGAGGGTCACTGCATAGGACACAACCAGGCCCATACAACCAGGCCCATACAACCAGGCCCACACAACCAGGCCCACACAACCAGGCCCACACAACCAGGCCCACACAACCAGGCCCACACAACCAGGCTCACACAGCACCTGCCTTCAAGTCTGTCACAACAGCATAAAGAGAGACTCACTCACTGTACTCTATATGCAGATATATATGGGTTATTCTATGGCAGCCATACCATACTGTTCCATTCCTGAGGAACAGGCAGCTTCAGGCAGTGATGCTGATAAATATGGAGCAGATGCCATCCAGACGCACAGCGAACCATCCGGACGTGGTCAGGAATAAGAACCAGGCCTCTGTCAACAAACACAGAATAATTCATAACTATTACATTACACAATATCAGAATTGTAATTATGTGTGTAGAGTTGTAGTTAGATGTAAATTCTGACCAGAGTGAAGGTCTTGATGTGTGTCAACCATCTGCTGGATCCTCTACTGGCCTTTGAAGGCATGGATGGTCCACAGCAGGCCGTGGAGGGAAGAGAACAGGTGGAAGAAGACTGGTCTCCGGGCTGTAGGGGAACATAATACTGAATGAAGAAGTGTAGAAGACTGGTCTCCGGGCTGTAGGGGAACATAATACTGAATGAAGAAGTGTAGAAGACTGGTCTCCGGGCTGTAGGGGAACATAATACTGAATGACGAAGTGTAGAAGACTGGTCTCCTGGCTGTAGGGGAACATGATACTGAATGAAGAAGTGTAGAAGACTGGTCTCCGGGCTGTAGGGGAACATAATACTGAATGAAGAAGTGTAGAAGACTGGTCTCCGGGCTGTAGGGGAACATAATACTGAATGAAGAAGTGTAGAAGACTGGTCTCCGGGCTGTAGGGGAACATAATACTGAATGAAGAAGTGTAGAAGACTGGTCTCCGGGCTGTAGGGGAACATAATACTGAATGAAGAAGTGTAGAAGACTGGTCTCCGGGCTGTAGGGGAACATAATACTGAATGAAGAAGTGTAGAAGACTGGTCTCCGGGCTGTAGGGGAACATAATACTGAATGAAGAAGTGTAGAAGACTGGTCTCCGGGCTGTAGGGGAACATAATACTGAATGAAGAAGTGTAGAAGACTGGTCTCCAGGCTGTAGGGGAACATAATACTGAATGAAGAAGTGTAGAAGACTGGTCTCCGGGCTGTAGGGGAACATAATACTGAATGAAGAAGTGTAAGTAGAAACACTTATATTACAAACAGTGTCTCCATTCCATTTCTTTCAAAATAACACATCATATTGCTATTCTGTAGAAAGCTGGTTAAATCTCACTTGAATACAGGCACAATAACTCATTTCATTGTATGTTCTGCCATTGTTAGGCTATAAAAGCTGAGCTGACATGATAGTTAAAGTCACACTCCAGCTATTTTGGAACTTTTCGTGTTTAAAAACAATATTCCACATACAGTTGAAGTCAGAAGTTTACATACACCTTAGCCAAATATATTTAAACTCAGTTTTTCACAATTCCTGACATTTAAGCCTAGTAAAAATTCCCTGTCTTAGGTCAGTTAGGATCACCACTTTATTTTAAGAATGTGAAATGTCAGAATAATAGTAGAGAGAAAGATTTATTCAAAGTTTTATTTCTTTCATCACATTCCCAGTGGGTCAGAAGTTTACATACACTCAATTAGTATTTGGTAGCATTGCCTTTAAATTGTTTAACTTGGGTCAAACATTTCAGGTAGCCTTCCACAAGCTTCCAACAATAAGTTGGGTGAATTTTGGCCCATTCCTCCAAACAGAGCTAGTGTAACTGAGTCAGATTTGTAGGCCTCCTTGCTCGCACACGCTTTTTCAGTTCTGCCCACATATTTTCTATAGGATTGAGGTCAGGGCTTTGTGATGGCCACTCCAATACCTTGACTTTGTTGTCCTTAAGCCATTTTGCCACAACTTTGGAAGTATGCTTGGGGTCATTGTCCATTTGGAAGACCCATTTGCGACCAAGCTTTAACCTTCTGACTGATGTCTTGAGATGTTGCTCCAATATATCCACACAATTTTCCTTCCTCATGATGCCATCTATTTTGTGAAGTGCACCAGTCCCTCCTGCAGTAAAGCACCCCCACAGCATGATGCTGCCACCCCTGTGCTTCACGGTTGGGATGGTGTTCTTCGGCTTGCAAGTAACCCCCTTTTTCCTCCAAACATAACAATGGTCATTATTGCCAAACAGTTCTATTTTTGTTCCATCAGACCAGAGGATATTTCTCCAAAAAGTACGATCTTTGTCCCCATGTGCAGTTGCAAACCGTAGTCTGGCTTTTTTACGGAGGTTTTGGAGCAGTTGCTTCTTCCTTGCTGTGCGGTCTTTCAGGTTATGTCAATATACAGTGAGGGAAAAAAGTATTTGATCCCCTGCTGATTTTGTCCGTTTGCCCACTGACAAAAAAATTATCAGTCTATAATTTTAATGGTAGGTTTATTTGAACAGTGAGAGACAGAATAACAACAAAAAAATCCAGAAAAACGCATGTAAAAAATGTTATAAATTGATTTGCATTTTAATGAGGGAAATAAGTATTTGATCCCCTCTCAATCAGAAAGATTTCTGGCTCCCAGGCGTCTTTAATAGAGGTAACGAGCTGAGATTAGGAACACACTCTTAAAGGGAGTGCTCCTAATCTCAGTTTGTTACCTGTATAAAAGACACCTGTCCACAGAAGCAATCAATCAATCAGATTCCAAACTCTCCACCATGGCCAAGACCAAAGAGCTCTCCAAGGATGTCAGGGACAAGATTGTAGAGCTACACAAGGCTTGAATGGGCTACAAGACCATCGCCAAGCAGCTTGGTGAGAAGGTGACAACAGTTGGTGTGATTATTCGCAAATGGAAGAAACACAAAAGATCTGTCAATCTCCCTCGGCCTGGGGCTCCATGCAAGATCTCACCTCGTGGAGTTGCAATGATCATGAGAACGGTGAGGAATCAGCCCAGAACTACACAGGAGGATCTTGTTAATGATCTCAAGGCAGCTGGGACCATAGTCACCAAGAAAACAATTGGTAACACATTACGCCGTGAAGGACTGAAATCCTGCAGCGCCCGCAAGTTCCCCCTGCTCAAGAAAGCACATATACAGGGCCGTCTGAAATTTGCCAATGAACATCTGAATGATTCAGAGGAGAACTGGGTGAAAATGTTGTGGTCAGATGAGACCAAAATCGAGATCTTTGGCATCAACTTAACTCGCCGTGTTTGGAGGAGGAGGAATGCTGCCTATGACCCCAAGAACACCATCCCCACCGTCAAACATGGAGGTGGAAACATTATGCTTTGGGGGTGTTTTTCTGCTAAGGGGACAGGACAACTTCACCGCATCAAAGGGACGATGGACGGGGCCATGTACCGTCAAATCTTGGGTGAGAACCTCCTTCCCTCAGCCAGGGCATTGAAAATGGGTCGTGGATGGGTATTCCAGCATGACAATGACCCAAAACACACGGCCAAGTCAACAAAGGAGTGGCACATTAAGGTCCTGGAGTGGCCTAGCCAGTCTCCAGACCTTAATCCCATAGAAAATCTGTGGAGGGAGCTGAAGGTTTGAGTTGCCAAACGTCAGCCTCGAAACCTTAATGACTTGGAGAAGATCTACAAAGAGGAGTGGGACAAAATCCCTCCTGAGATGTGTGCAAACCTGGTGGCCAACTACAAGAAACGTCTGACCTCTGTGATTGCCAACAAGGGTTTTGCCACCAAGTACTAAGTCATGTTTTGCAGAAGGGTCAAATACTTATTTCCCTCATTAAATTGCTAATCAATTTATAACATTTTTTACATGCATTTTTCTGGATTTTTTTGTTGTTATTCTGTCTCTCACTGTTCAAATAAACCTACCATTAAAATTATAGACTGATCATGTCTTTGTCAGTGGGCAAACATACAAAATCAGCAGGGGATCAAATACTTTTTTCCCTCACTGTAGGACTCGTTTTACTGTGGATATAGATACTTTTGTACCTGTTTCCTCCAGCATCTTCACAAGGTCCTTTGCTGTTGTTCTGGGATTGATTTGCACTTTTCACACCAAAGTACGTTCATCTCTAGGAGACAGAACGTGTCTCCTTCCTGAGCGGTATGACGGCTGCGTGGCCCGATGGTGTTTATACTTGCGTACTATTGTTTGTACAGATGAACGTGGTACCTTCAGGCGTTTGGAAATTGCTCCCAAGGATGAACCAGTGGAGGTAAAAAAAAAAAAATCTGAGGTGTTGGCTGATTTATATTTTATTTTCCCATGATGTCAAGCAAAGAGGCTCATATTGACTCAAATTACGTTAATTAGCCTATCAGAAGCTTCTAAAGCCATGACATCATTTTCATTTTTAAAAATGTTGGGGTAGATCAGCTTAATATTGCAGATAGATTGTAACTTATATCAGGCACAGTCAACTTAGTTTATGTAAACTTCTGACCCACTGGAATTGTGATACAGTGAATTATAAGTGAAATAATCTGTCTGTAAACAATTGTAGGAAAAATTACTTGTGTCATGCACAAAGTAGATGTCCTAACCGACTAACAATACATTTGTGGAGTGGTTGAAAAACTAGTTTTAATGACTCCAACCTAAGTGTATGTAAAATTCCGACTTCAACTGTACACCCAGTCACTGCAAAGATAGAGGCGTCCTTCCTAACTCAGTTGCCGGAGAGGAAGCAAACCGCTCAGGGATTTCACCATGAGGCCAATGGTGACTTTAAAACAGTTACAGAGTGTAGCCCTTTCCTGCAGTCAAATGACCTAGTGTCCCCATGGGTGGAATGTTATTCATATTTTTAATAAACATTTAAAAAACCCAGCAGAAAATCTGGTGTTTCTATGTCAAGCAGTTTTGTTACATTTCAGTCTTTTGTGATGTGTATAAAGTGTAATATTGGGATGCAAACTCAAAATTGTATACATTTCAGCTCTATATCTGACATGGTACAGGTGTCTCCTTTTTTTAAGCCCATAACCATGTGTGTGAGGTGTATACTTTCAGTAGATATATTTAGGACTACCAAGAAACACTCTTGTTTGACTCTGATTTAGTCCACTGCAGTAAAAGGTTAATGGCTGTGATAGGAAAAAACTGAGGATGGATCAACAACATTGTAGTTACTCCATAATACCAACCTAAATGACAAAGTGAAAAGAAGAAAGCCTGTACGGAATAAAAATGATCTAAAACATGCTTCCTGTTTGCAATAAGGCACTAAAGTAAAACTGCAAAACATTTGGAAATAAATTAACTTGATGTCCTGAATACAAAGCATTATGTTCGGGGCAAATCCAACACAACACATTAACAAGTTTCATATTTTCAAGCATAGTGGTGGCTGCATCATGTTATGTGTATGCTTGTCATCAGAAAGGACTGGGGAGTTTTTAGGATAAAATAAATGGAATAGAGCTAATCTCAGGCAAAATCCTAGAGGAATACTTGGTTCAGTCTGTTTTCCAACAGACACTGGGAGACAAATTCATCTTTAAGCAGGACAACAACCTAAAACACAAGGCCAAATATACACTGGAGTTGCTTACCAAGACGACATTTAATATTTCTGATTGGCTGAGTTATAGTTTTGACTTAAATAGGCTTGAAAATCTATGGCAAGACTTGAAAATGGCTGTCTATCAATGATCAACAACCAACATGACAGAGCTTGAAGAATTTTTGAAATGCAAATATTGTACAATCCAGCTGTGCAAATCTCTTAGAGACTTACCCCAAAAGACTCAAGGCTGACTCACAGTTATAGTTATTTAGTTCAGTTACCTTCACTTTCTTGGGTACAGGAACAATGGACATCTTGAAGCAAGTGGGAACAACTGACTGGGATAGGGAGAGATTTAATATGTCTGTAAACACTCCAGCTAGCTGGTCTGCACATGCGCTGAGGACACGGCTTGGGATGTTGTCTGGCATTGCGAGGGTTAACACGCTTAAATGTCTTATTCACTTCAACCACGGAGAACGAGAGGTCACAGTCCTTGTGAGCGGTGGTGGCCCGTGTCGGTGGCACTGTGCTTTCCTCGAAGCGGGTGAAGAAGGTGTTTAGCTTATCCGGGAGCAAGGCGTCGATGTCCGCAACGGGGCTGTTTTTCCCTTTATAATCCGTGATTGTCCGGAGTCCCTGCCACATACGTCTCGTGTCTGAGCCATTTAATTGTGACTTTGTCTATGTACTGACGTTTTGCCTGTTTGATGCTTTATGGAGGACATAGCTGGACTGTTTAAACTCGTCCATGTTTCCACTCTCCTTGCCGTGGTTAAATGTGGTGGTTCACACTTTCAGTTTTGTATGAATGCTGTCATCTATCGTCACATTGGGAACAATATCCTCTATGCACTTCCTGATGAACTCAGTCACAGAGTCAGTGTATACGTCAATGTTATTCTCAGAGGCAACCGGAACATATCCCAGTCCACGAGATCAAAACAATCTTGAAGCATAGATTCTGATTGGTCAAACCAACGTTGAACAGTCCTTACCATGGGTACTTCCTGTTTAAGTTTTTGTCTATAGGAGGAGCGGAGCAGAATGGAGGTGTGATCTGATTTGCAGAAGGGAGGTTGGGGGAGGGCCTTGTAGCTGTCCCGGAAAGGGCAGTAGCAATGGTCAAGAATTCTCGTTGAGCGAGTAGTGCAGGAGATGTGTTGATAAAAGTGTTTTCCTCAGATTTGCTTTATTAAAGTCCCCAGCTTCAATAAATGCGGCCTCAGGATACGCGTTTCCAGTTTACACAAAGTCCAGAGTTCCTTGAGAGCTGTCGTGGTGTCAGCTTGAGGGAGAATATACACGGCCGTGACGAAGACCGAAGAGAATTCTCTCGGGAGGTAATGCGGAAGGCGTTTGATGGTGAGGTATTCCAAAAGAACACAGAGGGAGAGAACAGAGACTGAACACAGAGGGAGGGAGACAACAGAGCTCAACATCAGCCCAACATCAGTTCAGTCAATGAACTCCTGCTGACTTGTGGGTTAGTAGGTTTGAGGCAGTTAACCTCCTGCAACATATTTTGCCATGGAGAAGAGAAAAATGTGTCATTTTATAGCTAATCTCATGCTATAAAAAAAAAAAAATCCCATGAGGCTGGGATAAAAATGTGTAGTTTTAAAGCTCCTTTCTCCAATTCTACACCTTTCGCCATTGCTTATGATGTTTTCATATGCTATCTGGGGGGGGGGGCCCAACGACATGTTCATGTGCTATCTGGGGGGGCTCTTCCTCTGTGGCTCACCTCACCAACCCTAACCCTAACCCCCGGGGGCTTTCCCTTCGACACCTGAGGTTTCAGCCTCCCTTGACGAGTCGCTGTGGCCTCAGCCAGTAGGCATCGTATAGTCACTGTGACAGGCTGAGAGCAGTGGGAACCACACTGTTGGTGTCTGATACAGCAGCATACCCCTCATATAGGCCTCAATAACACAATGACTCGTCACTCTTGTTAATGGCCACCTGACACAGGTAGACCGCTGGCCACATGCAATCTGATGCCTGAACGGGAGGGACTGCAGGCGGTGACACAGCAGCACTGACGACAGAGAGAGAGGGCATTGCAGTGCCTGATTTCACTGTACTATGAGGTGACTGTCATTGTTTTAACTTCATGGATAGAGTAGATAGTACTCTATTCACAAATATGACCTTTGTATGGGCCTATAGTGTCGTGGTATTCTTATAGTACAAACAATAATACAATTAAATCTGAAAATGATTTAAATTGAACTAAACAGTTTAACTTGGTAGATTGAATTATGATATACCTGTATGAGAGTCCTAAAAGATATACTGCCGCCACAAATTTCATGTGCACTAGATTGCTGATAAAATGGAAACCTCACACCCTGAAATTATAGACAACCTCCGAGATGACTCCTAAGAGAGGAACAGGTTAGGATCAGTATGTTACCTTCTATGGTCTCAGACCAGCCCTCCCAGATTAACATTTAATTTAGCACCTTAATTACGGATGAAATCGGGCGATTAAGCGCACGTTTAAGCATGATCACCTTCAATGTCGTTTTATGATGAAAAGCCACTCAATTCTGTTTACAGTGCAGATAAGAAGGTATTACCAGCCCCACCATCGCCGCGCTGCAGCACACACAATCAAACTATCAAACTACTGAGCACAACTGATCCCGAGAATTTCACAGTACATAAATTCCAATCTAGGCCATGATGGAAGGCTACCGGACTGCAAAGTGAGATTGGAGTGACGCACACTATTACCGCATGTTATCCAAGCTCACACTGTGTCAGTGAATCCCAAACTACCCCCTCGCCCCTAGCAACCAAACTACCCCCTCGCCCCTAGAAACCAAACTACCCCCTCGCCCCTAGCAACCAAACTACCCCCTCGCCCCTAGCAACCAAACTACCCCCTCGCCCCTAGCAACTCACTCGGAGGGCAACAAGCTCTCACAGTCTCACTGCAGAATTAGACGTTCATCCACGTTCTCCAAACGTCAAAATGTCAAAATTGCTCCAAATGTCAAATTACACAAAGTGTTTTTGTCAGTGTTTGACTTGGACTGAAATAGGTGCCGGTACTGATTTTTGGGTGCCGGTACTGTTTACATTTAGGTGCAGGAGATCCACAATACTTTTGAGCTAATATTCTATAAGAGGAACAGGAGCTCAAGCAGTAGAACTTTTGAGGTGCCGGTACTCGAGTCAAGCACTGGTTGTTGTTGCTTCTGCTGCGCTGTATCCTTCCATTTCTCCAAAGTCAAATTTCAAAGTTAAGGGTTAAGTTTAGGCGCTCATTCTTATGGTTAAGGTTTGGGATAGGGTTAAAAAGCAGTGTCCACGACTGGGATCCAACACGCAACCTTCTGATCCAGAGTCATGGGATTACGCCCCCCACCCCCGTCCACAACGCCCTAGCAAAACCCAAGCCTACTTGATGGTATTAGCGCTCACTTTTGCCCCTAGTGGACGGTTTTGAAGGCATTTCCAGACGTCCTCAGAAGATGGATAGATGTCCAATTTTGACGTCAATCTTGAACGACCTGGCTGCGGAGGGCCCTCCTTTATCAGGTGTTGCTGACGAAACTCCAGGGGTGACTTCCAGAGAGTGGCGATGGGATCAATATACCCATCAACTTCGGGACACACTCCTGACTTGAATGATGCAATTAATGTTCCACTTTTAAATAATAAAACAAGCATGAAATTCCCCCTGTTGCTTTACAAGATATAAACCTCAGTAAGAGTTAAACATTTAATTTGGGAGGTATTTCATCTGTTACATGTGTCAAGTCTCAAAATCAGACATAACCAAATGCACGTGTCATATAATTAGACACGCCTCTCCATTCTTTTGTATGATATTGCACAAACGCCAAACATATCGCAGTGCGTGTCAGGATAGCACTTCGCTCTGAAGCCTTCAGCCTCGCTGGTTCGGTCAAAGTGGCTATCTGAGGGTCACGTGCAAATGGCGGAGGCGCACGTGAACGCTCAAATGGAGGGCCGAGGGAGAAGGGGAAAGGGGTGATTTGGGATTCAGCCAGCCAGTGACTGGCACAACTATTTACACGTTTCAACAAATGTGTATTGTATTTTCTGTCAAGCTGAAATGACACTATGGCTGCGTCCGAAATCTGGCATCCCTACTACATATTTCAAATCAAATCAAATCCAATTTATTGGTCACATACACATGGTTAGCAGATGTTATTGCGAGTGTAGCGAAATGCTCGTGCTTCTAGTTTCGACAGTGCAGTATCTAGCAAGTAATATCTAATATCTATTTAAACGGCATACTGTGTACTAATTGTACTGCATGCTATTTAGAACCTTCTGTTCAGTAAAAATGATTGCAGTAAGCAACAAATAGCATACTATGCTCATCCTACAGAGAATGAGTAATCTAATGCGCAAATGTTTTGATTCCGTCCATTCGTTTATTTTGGTACAGCGTGTCCCCTCAGCTGATTATCACCTGTTGTCAGAAAACACGTTGGTCTCGAAATACGATTATCTTCCTCAATAGACGGGTTGGTTGGTTGTTTAGGAACAAAAAACCGACTTGTGTGCAACTATGGGGCAAAACAGACAGGGTTGGCTTAGATTGTTGACAACATGTTACAGTTGTTGGTTAGCTAGCTAGGAGACTTTGAGCCATAGCATAGTCAAACTGGCATCAGTCAAAACACCTCAAAACAAGACATGGTAACTAGAACAACATAGAACTAGCTGAAACAAGCTACGATTCCCCACATGGGAGTTTCTTGTCATTGTTGCAAAAAAAAAAAAAAAAGCCTACTATTTAGAATGCAAGTACCGGTATTCGGAGATGGCCATTATTTCAACTAACTTTTCTTTTTTTCATTTCGCTACAGTGATATGTCATGATGTACAGTAGCATGCAACACTAGTACAATCCTTTTCACATCCCTAGGATTGGACCAAACTGCCGTGGTTGTAGTCTTGTGTAAAGTCTATCTACTATTGGTCTACTGCTGCTGGACCCAGTGTGCACTACACTACTGTCTAGTGTGAGTGTCTGACAGTAGGGTCATCTGAGGCGGAGGAAGGAGATAGGAAGCAGGATTCATTAGTCCTGCTTACTGCCTCTCCTTCTCCCCTGGGCAACACTGTCGCCAAGGCCCTAGCTGTTTGGTCTCAGCCTGGTCTGCCGCTTATCATGTCAGCATCGGAGAAAACCACGGCCCCCACCCACACTACACACAGATGAGCCTCGATAAGCACAGACCCACACCCCCCTCACCAAGCCCCTGTCCACGTCACATAGATCCCCCCCCCCCCCCATCCCCCCTCCTCTGCCTGTCCAAGGCGAGCCATAGCCCGCTGCACATTAAAGTGGATAAAAGCTTTTGTATATAAACAGTTTAAATAAAGCATTACCTTTAATTGCTCTTTAGCCAGATAATAAAACTACTGTAGGCATGCGATGCCATGCAGCCCATTCAGGCTAACAGGGCACACTGCTGGGCCCAAAGACCATTGACATCTCTACTGACCCCTAATTGCTTTATTTTGGAGGTGATACCATCAAGTCTTTGATGTCCAAATAAATGTAGAAAATTGAAGTTAATTGCTATATTTGTGCTGGGCGCTGATAGTGACTGTTGCTCCACAGTGGAACATAAACACATCCCTCCGGACATGAGGACTTCTTTACAACTCCTTTTCATCCTCCCTGTATTTAGGGATAGTGTGCAGGGTTTCTGAGAGAGAGAGAAGTCTGCTGGGAAGAAAACGCAAACAAAACCGGAAATAGAGGGAGAAGAAGAGTCAAGTTAAATTCAACAAAAACTGTCATTGCTGATTTTGTTTCACACCACACACTTTCCCTGACAGAGTAGGGTTAGGATTTCCCTGACAGAGTAGGGTTAGGGTTTCCCTGACAGAGTAGGGTTAGGGTTAGGGTTTCCCTGACAGAGTAGGGTTAGAATTTCCCTGACAGAGTAGGGTTAGAGTTTCCCTGACAGAGTAGGGTTAGAGTTTCCCTGACAGAGTAGGGTTAGGGTTTCCCTGACAGAGTAGGCTTAGAGTTTCCCTGACAGAGTAGGGTTAGGGTTTCCCTGACAGAGTAGGGTTAGGGTTTCCCTGACAGAGTAGGGTTTCCCTGACAGAGTAGGGTTAGAGTTTCCCTGACAGAGTAGGGTTAGGGTTTCCCTGACAGAGTAGGGTTAGGGTTTCCCTGACAGAGTAGGGTTAGAGTTTCCCTGACAGAGTAGGGTTAGAGTTTCCCTGATAGAGTAGGGTTAGGGTTTCCCTCACAGAGTAGGGTTTCCCTGACAGAGTAGGTTTAGGGTTTCCCTGACAGAGTAGGGTTAGGGTTTCCCTGACAGAGTAGGGTTAGGGTTTCCCTGACAGAGTAGGGTTAGGGTTTCCCTCACAGAGTAGGGTTAGGGTTTCCCTCACATAGTAGGGTTAGGGTTTCCCTCACAGAGTAGGGTTAGGGTTTCCCTGACAGAGTAGGGTTAGATTTTCCCTGACAGAGTAGGGTTAGAGTTTCCCTGACAGATTAGGGTTAGGGATTCCCTCACAGAGTAGGGTTAGGGATTCCCTGACAGAGTAGGGTTAGGGTTTCCCTGACAGAGTAGGGTTAGGGTTTCCCTCACAGAGTAGGGTTAGGGTTTCCCTGACAGAGTAGGGTTAGGGTTTCCTTCACAGAGTATGGTTAGGGTTTCCCTGACATAGTAGGGTTAAGGTTAAGGTTTCCCTCACAGAGTAGGGTTAGGGTTTCCCTGACAGAGTAGGGTTAGGGTTTCCTTCACAGAGTAGGGTTAGGGTTTCCCTGACAGAGTAGGGTTAGGGTTTCCCTGACAGAGTAGTGTTAGGGTTTCCCTCACAGAGTAGGGTTTCCCTGACAGAGTAGGGTTAGGGTTTCCCTGACAGAGTAGGGTGTCCCTCACAGAATAGGGTTAGGGTTTCCCTGACAGAGTAGGGTTAGGGTTTCCCTGACAGAGTAGGGTTAGGGTTTCCCTGACAGAGTAGGGTTAGGGATTCCCTCACAGAGTAGGGTTAGGGATTCCCTGACAGAGTAGGGTTAGGGTTTCCCTGACAGAGTAGGGTTAGGGTTTCCCTGACAGAGTAGGGTTAGGGTTTCCCTGACAGAGTAGGGTTAGGGTTTCCCTGACAGAGTAGGGTTAGGGTTTCCTTCACAGAGTAGGGTTAGGGTTTCCCTGACAGAGTAGGGTTAGGGTTTCCCTCACAGAGTAGGGTTTCCCTGACAGAGTAGGGTTTCCCTGACAGAGTAGGGTGTCCCTCACAGAATAGGGTTAGGGTTTCCCTGACAGAGTAGGGTTAGGGTTTCCCTGACAGAGTAGGGTTAGGGTTTCCCTGACAGAGTAGGGTTAGGGTTTCCCTGACAGAGTAGGGTTAGGGTTTCCCTGACAGAGTAGGGTTAGGGTTTCCCTCACAGAGTAGGGTTAGGGTTTCCCTGACAGAGTAGGGTTAGGGTTTCCCTCACAGAGTAGGGTTTCCCTGACAGAATAGGCACAATAACATGTAGGGGTCAGTGCTACTGAAACAAAGCAAGGCCGTTCCACAATAGGAGTGACCCAATCTATTCTACTCTGCTTTGGGCCTTTATTTTACCCCTAAAGGCCCAGATGCCGGTGCCTTTCTTTGGGAGAAATGACCGTGGACACCTCCTTTCTGGGCCATTTTCACTTCATAAACCTGCAGTCAATGTGTTTTGTGTGTGGTGAGGGGGGCCTGACACATATTGTGGTGGTCTCGGTCGCTGTCTACATTGGTGGCTGAAGTAGTCCCAGGATTAGGCCATTGTGTGCTTTGAAAAGTTAAGAGAAGTCACTTATTTGAGCTCAGTCAAGCTGCTGATTTCCACCCCATTTTGGAAATAAGAGAAAGGCTTTGAAATGCTCTCTCTCTCTCTCTCTCTCTCTCTCTCTCTCTCTCTCTCTCTCTCTCTCTCTCTCTCTCTCTCTCTCTCTCTCTCTCGTCTCTCCCCTCTGTCTCGCTCTCTCTCTCTCTCTCTCTCTCTCTCTCTCTCTCTCTCTCTCTCTCTCTCTCTCTCTCTCTCTCTCTCTCTCTCTCTCTCTCTCTCTCTTCTATAAATCACTAGCATCCACCAAAAAGCCATACAATCACCCCCTTCTCTCTCCCTCTCTCGGTCTCCCTCTATCTCACACACACACACACACACACACACACACACACACACACACACACACACACACACACACACACACACACACACACACACACACACACACACACACATATCAACAAACCCATAAACACCAACAGACAAGCATTTTGTGGAAACAGGAAGGAAACCACAACACAGGTCTCACAATAACAAAATAGCAACTTCATAGTCAAAGCCATCATTTTGTATCATCCTCCTCCAGAGTTGTTGGTGCTGTCTCAGGGGAAAAGACTAGGGTGTGGGATCTGGGTTCCCAGGCTCATAGCAGAGGTTGGCTGAGTCAGGAGAGGTGCCAGACTGCAGTGCCATGGGAGGCCAGACCACACAGACATTCCAGGATCTTTTCACAGGAAGCCAGTTCCTACCCGCCATCACATGACCACCAGTGGTACTGCTGGGTGTCAGAGTTACAACCCCCCCCACACACACACACAGGGACACAGAGAGAAAGAGAGGGAGAGAGAGAGAGAGAGAGAGAGAGAGAGAGAGAGAGAGAGAGAGAGAGAGAGAGAGAGAGAGAGAGAGAGAGAGAGAGAGAGAGAGAGAGAGAGAGAGAGAGAGAGAGAGAGAGAGAGAGAGAGAGAGAGCGAGACAGAGAGAGAGGGAGAGACAGAGAGAGAGAGAGAGAGAGAGAGGGGCAGAGAGAGAGAGAGAGGGAGGGAGAGACAGAGAGAGAGAGAGAGAGAGAGAGAGAGAGAGAGAGAGAGAGAGAGAGAGAGAGAGAGAGAGGAAGAGAGAGCGAGACAGAGAGAGAGGGAGAGAGAGAGAGAGAGAGAGAGAGGGAGAGAGAGAGAGAGAGAGGGAGAGAGAGAGAGAGAGAGAGAGAGAGAGAGGGAGGGAGAGAGAGCGAGACAGAGAGAGAGGGAGAGAGAGAGGGAGAGAGAGAGAGAGAGAGAGAGAGAGAGAGAGAGAGAGAGAGAGAGAGAGAGAGAGAGAGAGGGAGAGAGAGAGAGACAGAGAGAGAGGGAGAGAGAGAGAGAGAGAGAGAGAGAGAGAGAGAGGGAGAGAGAGACATATAAACACTAAATGATAAAAGTGGACTTTATGTAATAATAATGCCATTTAGCAGACGCTTTTATCCAAAGCGACTTACAGTCTTGCGTGCATAAATGTTTACGTATGGGTGGTCCCTGGGATCGAACCCACTACCCTGGCGTTACAAGCGCCTTGCTCTACCAGCTGTGCTACAGAGAACCACAGTTGTACGTGCAACAACTAAATAAAAGACACAAGTACATAACCAAAAAATGTATCTCACTGAATGTTTTTGGCCTCATTCTTGTGTTTTTGCCACCATGTGCAGCAAGACAATGGTCCTGTCAGCTAACAATGTTCAATAGGAATTGATGACATATATATTTCCATAGTGGAACCTTCTCTAGTTTTTCTCTGCCTTACCTGGTATGCGTGGTGCCTGGAGCCATTCTTCCCCTCCTCTGTCACCCGGCTGGTAAAGGCACCAGAGAAAGCCGGTGAAATCCCATACTACAGAGTACTCAGAGTTACGTCAGAGGCCTGCCACACAATGTGCCACGACATACAGTATCACACAGCGATCACCGATCCCCCCGCCGGTGGTTCCAAACAACGGCCATCCTCTGCTCTATGTGTCTTCAGTGTGTTTGTGTTACACCCAGACAGACTCTTCTCCTCCTTCCTCCAGACCAACGCTGCTGTAATTTATGACATGAAGCTACCTTGGTCTCTGTTTGTTACCCCACAGACACTGGTGAGACCAGGGTCAACCCCTCTCACACTAACACTGGTGAGGCCAGGGTCAACCCCACTCAAACTAACACTGGTGAGGCCAGGGTAAAGCCAGGATGAGGCCAGGGTGAGGCCAGGATGAGTCCAGGGTGAGGCCAGGAACAACCCCCCCCCAAAAAAATATAAATAAATTGGAAAATGTATTTGGGAAAAATTCTAACATCGCATTACATGCTAAATCCCCAACATCCCTCTGAAGTCACTTGAGGAATAACCCTCCACCATGGTCCCAACAGACTTGGTCTCTTAGCAGGTTTCTGCTGACAAACTCAATTTTAACTGACGGCCAATGAATGTATGTAGGGACCCCACAATTAGCGGTGTGACTTGGTCAAGACCCTTAACAAGGATGGGTCCATTCAGAGGCCCTGTATTGTCCTGCCCCCTCTCTCAAAGCACAGGCAACCCAGGGTTTAAAGGTCAAGTCCACACAAAGGCCGGCCGTCCCCACTTCCTGAAGTGCTTTTAATTGACATTTCTGTCTTTTCCCTATAACATAAAGCGGAAGAGAAAATAGCACTTTTTTCAATATACTAAATTGTGGCTAAATGAGAGCTGTGAAAAAAAAAATATGGCTTTGGGATGTAACTGGGTTCCTCAAGTTGAGGGAGTCCCCCTGTTGGGGAGTGTATGGGGGAGTGTTGAAGGCTGTGAAGTGCTCCCTCCACCATAAAGGGCCCGGCTCTGATGCAAATCCCCACACAGAGGTGGCCTCTCTCCACAGAGGGAGATAAACCAGTTAGGCCATTGTTTATGGAGTTTACTTTTATTACCCTGACAACCATTTAAACAATGACAGTGGGGAAATGTCCCTCCGAGAAGGAGCAACAATGGTCAGGATCTGTCCAGCTAATACTTTCATAAAAAGACTGAAAATCTTCCTTCCTGAAAGCATTAAAGAGCGCAACATAAAAGGCACCTGCAAACAAGAGCAGAAGGACTTGGCAAACAAAAGCCCTTTATCCAAGTGACGCCATCTTTGTCCTTCACACAATGAGCTTCCATTTTCTATCGCACCAAAAGACCGCATTGTGTTTACATACAGAACCAGCACTCTATCAGCGCTCCAATCTTAGTTTTGACCAGCTAGTTCAAATCAACAAAAGCTCTAACATAGGTTTCCTAGGCGACACATATTTTCTCACAGCCAAAAACAATGATGAACAAATTACAATAATTAAAAGATAATGTATGTTATTTGCGTATTGTTAATTAAACTTCAATTGTGTTTCTACAATAACAGATGGATAAACATGGAGATATAGCCTCTGTTCTGTCATGACCTAGTCTAGCTTTCAACGTTTTTTTATCAGTTGGTGCTAAAGGCCTTCCGCAACGTCCTTCTTTTACTCTGCCCATTATCCAACTTATTATTAAAATGGGGAAACTATGGTGGACAAAAAGCCTTTGTGCGTATGATCTATTGTGCTTTCACCATTTAAGATGCCCTTTGTCTCTTGTGAGATGGGTATCTGCCACAAACATCACTCAGGCATTGTGGAGGAGGGATTCGTTTTCAGTCCCGCTTTGTTGCCTTTCTTTGGCCCTAACCAAGGAGCCACGCCTGCTGCCCAAAACTGAATTGTGTGGTGAACATTCCGTCCTTTGTTGTGCTAGGTGCATGAGCGGGCTCATCTTCGTGGGCCTTTCTTTCCAGGGAGATGATTGTTGCGCTGCTGTGTGGTGGCGTTGGGTAACTTTACCTGGCTATGCATCAGGGTGATGTGTGGTGGCGTTGGGTAACTTTACCTGGCTATGCATCAGGGTGATGTGTGGTTGGGTGAGGTAACTTTACCTGGCTATGCATCAGGGTGGTGTGTGGTGGCGTTGGGTAACTTTACCTGGCTATGCATCAGGGTGATGTGTGGTGGCGTTGGGTAACTTTACCTGGCTATGCATCAGGGTGATGTGTGGTTGGGTGAGGTAACTTTACCTGGCTATGCATCAGGGTGATGTGTGGTGGGGTGAGGTAACTTTACCTGGCTATGCATCAGGGTGGTGTGTGGAAGGGTTGGATAACTCTACCTGGCTATGCATCAGGGTGGTCTGTTCATCCGTCCATCCGTTCGTCCATCCATCCATTCATCCATCCATTCATTCATTCATTCATCCATCCATCCAAATATTACATGGTTTTCATTCACACTCCCTCTCTTTGCCACTCCAGAGATCCTCCAACCTTCTCTTTCCTACCACTTCAACACCTACCACACCTACCACATCTATCACACCTACCACACCTACCACACCTACCACACCATCCACACCTACCACATCTACCACACCTACGACACCTATCACATCTATCACACCTACCACACCTACCACATCTGTCACATCTACCACACCTACCACATCTACCACACCTACGACACCTATCACATCTATCACACCTACCACACCTACCACATCTGTCACATCTACCACACCTACCACACCTACCACATCTATCACATCTACCACACCTACCACACCTACCACATCTATCACATCTACCACATCTACCACATCTATCACACCTACCACACCTACCACAACTACCACACCTAACACATCTGTCACATCTACCACACCTACATTTACATTTACATTTACGTCATTTAGCAGACACCACTTTACAATGTTTTTTTTATTTTTTATTTTTTTATAATTTTTTTTGGGGGGGGTGGGTTGGGGTAAGGGGGTGGTAGAAGGATTACTTTATCCTATCCCAGGTATTCCTTAAAGAGGTGGGGTTTCAAATGTCTCCGGAAGGTGGTGAGTGACTCCGCTGTCCTGGCGTCGTGAGGGAGCTTGTTCCACCATTGGGGTGCCAGAGCAGCGAACAGTTTTGACTGGGCTGAGCGGGAACTATGCTTCCGCAGAGGTAGGGAGCCAGCAGGCCAGAGGTGGATGAACGCAATGCCCTCGTTTGGGTGTAGGGACTGATCAGAGCCTGAAGGTACGGAGGTGCCGTTCCCCTCACAGCTCCGTAGGCAAGCACCATGGTCTTGTAGCAGATGCGAGCTTCAACTGGAAGCCAGTGGAGTGTGCGGAGGAGCAGGGTGACGTGAGAGAACTTGGGAAGGTTGAACACCAGACGGGCTGCGGCATTCTGGATGAGTTGTAGGGGTTTAATGGCACAGGCAGGGAACCCAGCCAACAGCGAGTTGCAGTAATCCAGACGGGAGATGACAAGTGCCTGGATTAGGACCTGTGCCGCTTCCTGTGTAAGGCAGGGTCGTACTCTCCGAATGTTGTAGAGCATGAACCTACAGGATCGGGTCACCGCCTTGATGTTAGCGGAGAACGACAGGGTGTTGTCCAGGGTCACGCCAAGGCTCATCGCACTCTGGGAGGAGGACACAACGGAGTTGTCAACCATGGAACAGGCAGTCCTTCCCCTTTGGAAGAGCAGCTCCGTCTTTCCAAGGTTCAGCTTGAGGTGGTGTTCCGTCATCCATACTGATATGTCTGCCAGACTTGCAGAGATGCGATTCACCACCTGGTTATCAGAAGGGGGAAAGGAGAAGATTAGTTGTGTGTCGTCAGCGTAGCAATGATAGGAGAGGCCATGTGAGGATATGACAGAGCCAAGTGACTTGGTGTATAGCGAGAATAGGAGAGGGCCTAGAACTGAGCCCTGGGGGACACCAGTGGTGAGAGCACGTGGTGAGGAGACAGCTTCTCGCCATGCCACTTGGTAGGAGCGACCGGTCAGGTAGGACGCAATCCAAGAGTGAGCCGCACCGGAGATGCCCAGCTCGGAGAGGGTGGAGAGGAGGATCTGATGGTTCACAGTATCAAAGGCAGCAGACAGGTCTAGAAGGACAAGAGCAGAGGAGAGAGAGTTAGCTTTAGCAGTGCGGAGAGCCTCCGTGACACAGAGAAGAGCAGTCTCAGTTGAATGACCAGTCTTGAAACCTGACTGGTTTGGATCAAGAAGGTCATTCTGAGAGAGATAGCAAGAGAGTTGGCTAAAGACGGCACGCTCAATAGTTTTGGAGAGAAAATAAAGAAGGGATACTGGTCTGTAGTTGTTGACATCAGAGGGATCGAGTGTTGGTTTTTTTGAGAAGGGGGTGCAACTCTCGCTCTCTTGAAGACGGAAGGGACATAGCCAGCGGTCAAGGATGAGTTGATCAGCGAGGTGAGGTAAGGGAGAAGGTCACCGGAGATGGTCTGGAGAAGAGAGGAGGGGATAGGGTCAAGCGGGCAGGTTGTTGGGCGGCCTGCCGTCACAAGTCGCAAGATTTTATCTGGAGAGAGAGGGGAGAAAGAAGTCAAAGCATAGGGTAGGGCAGTGTGAGCAGGACCAGCAGTGTCATTTGACTTAACAAACGAGGATCGCATGTCGTCAACCTTCTTTTCAAAATGGTTGACGAAGTCATCCACAGCACAGAGAGGGAGGGGGGGATTCAGCAGGGAGGAGAAGGTGGCAAAGAGCTTCCTAGGGTTGGAGGCAGATGCTTGGAATTTAGAGTGGTAGAAAGTGGCCTTAGCAGCAGAAACAGATGAAGAAAATGTAGAGAGGAGGGAGTGAAAAGATGCCAGGTCTTGTGAAAAGTGAAAAGATGTTCTGTGAGCTCGCAATGAGTCATCAAGCCACAGAGCTGGAGGGGAGGACCGGGCCGGCCGGGAGGATAGGGGACATAGAGAGTCAAAGGATGCAGAAAGGGAGGAGAGGAGGGTTGAGGAGGCAGAATCAGGAGATTGGAGGGAGAAGGATTGAGCAGAGGGAAGAGATGATAGGATGGAAGAGGAGCGAGTAGCGGGAGAGAGAGAGCGAAGGTTGCGACGGCGCATTACCATCTGTGTAGGGGCAGAGTGAGTAGTGTTGGAGGAGAGCGAGAGAGAAAAGGATACAAAGTTGTGGTCGGAGACATGGAGGGGAGTTGCAGTGAGATTCGTAGAAGAACAGCATCTAGAAAAGATGAGGTCTAGCGTATTGCCTGCCTTGTGAGTAGGGGGGGACGGTGAGAGGGTGAGGTCAAAAGAGGAGAGGAGTGGAAAGAAGGAGGCAGAGATAAATGAGTCAAATGTAGACGTAGGGAGGTTGAAATCCCCCAGAACTGTGAGGGGTGAGCCATCCTCAGGAAAGGAACTTATCAAGGCATCAAGCTCATTGATGAACTCTCCAAGGGAACCTGGAGGGCGATAGATGACAAGGATATTAAGCTTAAATGGGCTAGTGACTGTGACAGCATGGAATTCAAATGAGGAGATAGACAGATGGGTCAGGGGAAAAATTGAGAATGTCCACTTGGGAGAGATGAGGATTCCTGTGCCACCACCCCGCTGACCAGATGCTCTCGGGGTATGCGAGAACACATGGTCAGACGAGGAGAGAGCAGTAGGAGTAGCAGTGTTTTCAGTGGTAATCCATGTTTCCCGTCAGCGCCAAGAAGTCGAGGGACTGGAGGGTAGCATAGGCTGAGATGAACTCTGCCTTGTTGGGAGCAGAACGGCAGTTCCAGAGGCTGCCTGAGACCTGGAACTCCACGTGGGTGGTGCGTGCAGGGACCACCAGGTTAGAGAGGCAGCAGCCACGCGGTGTGAGGCGTTTGTGTAGCCTGTGCGGAGAGGAGAGAACAGGGATAGGCAGAGGCATAGTTGACAGGCTGCAGCAGATGGCTACAATAATGCAGAGGAGATCGGAATGAAATGAACTAAACATCTGGGAAAGGAGAGAGCGGGGCCTCCCTCACCACAACTCCCAAATATAACTCTCCCAACTTCCACCTCAGAAACTATAATTGTTGTAAACTACAGCGGTTCAATATTTTCTAGGAATAGACTAACTTAGTCTATTCAGCTAGCTAACTAGGTGCAGTGTTATTCCGTGAAAATCGTCTGGGCACTTAGTCATAAGATGCCACAGCCAGCTAGCATGTCGGACGCCAACAACACGGTTTAGCGCCAATACTCGGCCACAACAAACCACCAGTGTATCAACACGCAAGCACCTACCACACCTACCACACCTACCACATCTATCACATCTACAACATCTACCTGTTGTAGCCATTATTTATTTATTTCTCCCAATCACTCTGCTAGTCTCCTGACACGTTCCCTGGCGTCCGCCAGGCGTCCACGGCCACGCCCTCTGCCTATGTGCAGACACATTTATTAAATCTGTGTAGGTGTTCGGCCGCACTGGCGGGTAATCCTACAATAATTGTTTCCAGATTGGGCGACCCGGACCACAAAGCAGAACTAGCCAGGCATGAAATGACCTCCCCATGTAGTAGTAATGAGAGGAAGGTAGTAGTTGATTGAATGATTGAAGGTAGTAGGATCCTCCCCATGCAGTAGTAATGAGAGGAAGGTAGTAGTTGATTGATTGATTGAAGGTAGTAGGATCCTCCCCATGCAGTAGTAATGAGAGGAAGGTAGTAGTTGATTGATTGATTGATTGATTGATTGAAGGTAGTAGCATCCTCCCCATGCAGTAATAATGAGAGGAAGGTAGTAGTTGATTGATTGATTGATTGATTGAAGGTAGTAGGATCCTCCCCATGCAGTAGTAATGAGAGGAAGGTAGTTGTTGATTGATTGATTGATTGATTGATTGAAGGCAGTAGGAGCCTCCCCATGCAGTAGTAATGAGAGGAAGGTGGTAGTTGATTGATTGATTGATTGATTGATTGATTGAAGGCAGTAGGAACCTCCCCATGCAGTAGTAGTGAGGGGAAGGTAGTAGGAACCTGGCGAGGTGAGACTGGATAAAGTTCACCAAGGTCCAGGACAGCAGAGAGTCCAGGTGACCGCTGTCCTTCGAGAACCTATTGAGGATTCTTCCTGGGTCACAACAGGATATGGAACACATAGGTTATAGATTAGACATTCTTAGACATGTGTGTACAGTAGTTTATCGTTTCACTATGGTGCGTGAGGTTGATTAGCATTAGCTTTCTAAACAGGATTGAAAATAAAATGGAAAAATAGGTGTTGTGATTATTTGAGCATCCCGTCAGTTTAACCTTAGGAAAGATTGATGTGTTCATGTCTGAGAGTTATATTTACAGGGAGGTGTGCAAAGACATGACTCATTTCGACTTCTGTTGAATCGCACCATTAGGTGAGCTTCTCGTACATTGGGAGGAACAAAACCGCATATCAAAAGAGCATAACATTTTAAATCCATGGGCTAATCTGTTCTTAGACTCTGCACACAATGTAAGACGTTACTCAATTATGTTTTAGAATTTAAATTAATCTCTGTTCAAAAAGTGGCTGCTATATGATAGCATGATGTATTGAGAGGGAGATATCAGATGGACAAATAGAGAGGCCTATCTAAATCTAACAACAAATCATTATTTGGTCTGGGTTGCATAACGCCTGCCCTACTCTAGACTGAATACGTTGGGGACCCTTTTGTTTGGGAACAAAGGGGAAACAGAACCTCTGTACCTGCCTTTCAGTCCGGACTGCCAGTGTCAACGACGTTGAATAGAGTTACGTCCAATCTCCTCAGGTGTTATTATCCTGGAGTAGGAGGAAGAGGAGGGAGCAGGGCTCCTTTACAAACTTTGCTCCCCAGCCTGATCCCCGAGCACATAAGATTAATCATAAACCCCACACCCACAGGCACACACACCCACACGCACACACACACACACACACACACACACACACACACACACACCCACAGGCACACACACACGCACGCACACACACACACACACACACACACACACACACACACACACACACACACACACACACACACACACACACACACACACACACACACACACACACACACACACACACACACACACACACACACACACACACACACACAGTTTACTGCAGAGCCCAGTCATAGCCTATCCCAAAGCCACAAGCAGATAGGCTGGCTGGACAGACACACAGGCTCTCATATCTCTGGGCCTGGAGGAGAAAGAAGCCTTCAGATTGAACAGTGTGGCCGGACCATGTAGGGCAGGCAGTGACAACGCGAATACGCTGAAGGAAACCAACTAGTTAAACCTTGTACTATATTATTTTACTTCAAGATAGTGTCAGAATGACTCACTAAAACAACACACAATATGTCAGATTACTACACCAGAGGTACTTTCTGCTTCATATATGGAGTGTATGCTAGGCAGGCCTCTAGTGTTCAGGGCCTAACCTCCCTGTGGTGAGCTTTATTCGCCAAACAAAATGCCACTTCAGACAGAGCGGCCAGTTAGGAAGCTAGCTGAGACAATAGGAAGGCAGGGAGGAAGCAAGCTGAGACAATAGGAAGGCAGGGAGGAAGCAAGCTGACTATGGGAAGGCAGGGAGGAAGCTAGCTGAGACAATAGGAAGGCAGGGAGGAAGCAAGCTGACTATGGGAAGGCAGGGAGGAAGCTAGCTGACTATGGGAAGGCAGGGAGGAAGCAAGCTGACTATGGGAAGGCAGGGAGGAAGCTAGCTGAGACTATAAGAAGGAAGGGAGGAAGCTAGCTGAGACGTTAGGAAGGATGGGAGGAAGCTAGCTGAGACTATTGGAAGGCAGGGGGAAGCTAGCTGACTATAGGAAAGCAGGGAGGAAGCTAGCTGAGACTATAAGAAGGAAGGGAGGAAGCTAGCTGAGACGTTAGGAAGGATGGGAGGAAGCTAGCTGAGACTATTGGAAGGCAGGGGGAAGCTAGCTGACTATAGGAAAGCAGGGAGGAAGCTAGCTGAGATTGTAGGAAGGCAGAGATGAAGCTAGCTGAGACTATAGGAAGTCAGGAATCAAGCTAGTTGTGACTATAGGAAGGCAGGGAGGAAGCTAGCTGAGACTATGGGAAGGCAGGGAGGAAGCTAGCTGAGACTATAGGAAGTCAGGAAGGAAGCTAGCTGAGACTATAGGAAGCAGAAAGGATGGAGTGGAGGTTTAGCAGAATGTGGAGGTATTGTGTTTAGAGGCACAGTGGTGGAGTCGAGGCGCTGACCTAAAAGAGGTTCCCATGGTGGTGGGCCCTGTAATCACTTCTCTCTACGGCCGTAAGCAGCTTACAGCTTTATCCAAAACCACCACTGCCGGTCCCTGCTCCCGCCTAAAACATGCTTTCCATAACAGCCATTGCATAAACTCAGCCGGAGCATTATTCCCCTTTTACAAACCAGCAATGCTTCCAAATCAGCACCGATTCAAAGTGAAGTGGCATAAGCACGTTGTACACTTGGAAGCAGACTAATCTTATTCACGGTGTGAGTGGCTCTTTAGCATGCAGACTTCCTGAGGGGAGGCCTCTAGCCAAGAGGGAAGTAACACCGGATCACTGTTGTTATTTTGCTGAGCGGGTCTCTCAGGAGGGGGTGACTTATTGTCAAACTGTGTTTGTGGAGGACCCTATAATTTGTTTGTATTGATACTGTCCAAGCCATAGAAGACCTACGTCCGTGTGAATCAGTACACAAAGCATACAGGGAAAGGATACATTACCCCGAGTTACATCATACCATGGTTTCAGGGGGTTGGCAACAGAGAGTGTTACAGAGCCATCAGCTATTTTACTAGCAGCTCACTGTTTCAACTGTTATGAGGTAAAACCCCTCCACAAACTATAGGCAAGATCCATTACAGTGATACCGTTACACAAAGACATTCAGGTCATGGAAATGCCTATGAGGTAAGACAGGTCTGGGACAATGGCTTCAATCACCACTGGTTGCTGTCAACAATATGGCCTATTGAGTGTTAGAGGGGGATAGACATTTCATGATATCAGCAGCATTAGTATAAAAAAAACATGTACCATGGTGTTCGTCTCCGGGGGTGATTTGCACCACTTTGTGAGGGCTGCCGTAATGTCAGGCCTTCCTGACCGTGGTGGAGGTGGCCCCTTGGGTGGAGACATTACGCAGGCAGGGCTCCGGGATCAGCGTGGGGTCTGGAGCTGGAGCAGGGACAGTGGAAAATCACTGCTCCCTGTAAACATCTAGATAAGGGGGGCACTATGAGCCATGTGTGTCCCGCTGCTGTTGGGCCAGCCTTTCACTGAGGAGGGAGAGATAGTGAAGGGGACCTATGGAGGTAATGGAGGCTGCTGAGGTGGTTGGCTGCTGGGCTACAGATCACCTGCAATTTCATAAAGGCTGACTGCTGCTGAGGTGGATGGCTGCTGGGCCACAGATCACCTGCACTTTCATAAAGGCCCAGAGGCATGGGGCTGAGGCCGCCTCCCCACCCCTCACCCCTCCACACCCCTCCCCACCTCTCCCCACCTCTCCCCCACCCCCTCCCCACCCCCTCCACACCCCTCCCCACCCCTCCACACCCCTCCCCACCCTCCGCACCCCCTCCCCACCCCTCCTCACCCCCTCCCCACCCCTCCACACCCCCTCCTCACCCCTCCCCACCCCTCCACACCCCTCCACACCCCCTCCCCACCCCTCCTCACCCCTCCCTACCCCTCCACACCCCTCCACACCCCCTCCACACCCCTGCCCACCCCTCCACACCCCCTCCCCACCCCCTCCCCTCCCCACCCCTCCCCTCCACACCCCTCCACACCCCTCCTCACCCCTCCACACCCCTCCCCACCCCACCGCCGGCACCTTGCTAATCTAAAGATGGTGCTGGCTAAAGCTAAAACTGGCGAGTGTAGAGAGTATAGAGATATTGTTATCCACGTCGGCACCAACGATGTTAGGATGAAACAGTCAGAGGTCACCAAGTGCAACATAGCTTCAGTGTGTAAATTAGCTAGAAAGATGTGTCGGCATCGAGTAATTGTCTCTGGCCCCCCTCCCAGTTAGGGGAAGTGACGAGCTCTACAGCAGAGTCTCAGCACTCAATCGCTGGTTGAAAACTGTTTTCTGCCCCTCCCAAAAGATAACATTTGTGGATAATTGGCCCTCTTTCTGGGACTCACCCACAAACAGGACCAAGCCTGACCTGCTGAGGAGTGACGGACTCCATCCTAGCTGGAGGGGTGCTCTCCTCTTATCTACCAACATAGATAGGGCTCTAACTCCTCTAGCCCCACAGTGAAATAGGGTGCAGGCCAGGCAGCAGGCTGTTAGCCAACCTGCCAGCTTAGTGGAGTCTGCCAATAGCATAGTCAGTGTAGTCAGCTCAGCCATACCCATTGAGACTGTGTCTGTGCCTCGACCTAGGTTGGGCAAAACTAAACATGGCGGTGTTCACCCTAGCAATCTTATTAGGATAAAGACCTCCTCCATTCCTGCCATTATTGAAAGAGATCGTGATACCTCACATCTCAAAATAGGGTTACTTAATGTTAGATCCCTCACTTCAAAGGCAGTCATAGTCAATGAACTAATCACTGATCATAATCTTGATGTGATTGGCCTGACTGAAACATGGCTTAAGCCTGATGAATTTGCTGTGTTAAATGAGGCCTCACCTCCTGGTTACACTAGTGACCATATTCCCCGTGCATCCCGCAAAGGGCGGAGGTGTTGCTAACATTTACGATAGCAAATTTAAATTAAAAAAAAAAAAAAATGGCGTTTTCATCTTTTGAGCTTCTAGTCATGAAATCTATGCAGCCTACTCAATCACTTTTATAGCTACTGTTTACAGGCCTCCTGGGCCATATACAGCGTTCCTCTCTGAGTTTCCTGAATTCCTATCAGACCTTGTAGTCATAGCAGATCATATTCTAATTTTTGGTGATTTTAATATTCACATGGAGAAGTCCACAGACCCACTCCAAAAGTCTTTCGGAGCCATCATCGACTCAGTGGGTTTTGTCCACCATGTCTCTGGACCTACTCACTGCCACAGTCATACTCTGGACCTAGTTTTGTCCCATGGAATAAATGTTGTAGATCTTAATGTTTTTCCACAAAATCCTGGACTATCGGACCACCATTTTATTACGTTTGCAATCGCAACAAATAATCTGCTCAGACCCCAACCAAGGAGCATCAAAAGTCGTGCTATAAATTCTCAGACAACACAAAAATTCCTTGATGCCCTTCCAGACTCCTTCTGCCTACCCAAGGACGTCAGAGGACAAAAATCAGTTAACCACTTAACTGAGGAACTCAATTTAACCTTGCGCAATACCCTAGATGCAGTTGCACCCCTAAAAACGAAAAACATTTGTCATAAGAAACTAGCTCCCTGGTATACAGAAAATACAAGAGCTTTGAAGCAAGCTTCCAGGAAATTGGAACGAAATGGCGCCACACCAAACTGGAAGTCTTCCGACTAGCTTGGAAAGACAGTACCGTGCAGTACCGAAGAGCCCTCACTGCTGCTCGATCATCCTACTTTTTCCAACTTAATCGAGGAAAATAAGAATAATCCAAAATTTCTTTTTGATACTGTTGCAAAGCTAACTAAAAAGCAGCATTCCCCAAGAGAGGATGGCTTTCACTTCAGCAGTAATAAATTCATGAACTTCTTTGAGGAAAAGATCATGACCATTAGAAAGCAAATTACGGACTCCTCTTTGAATCTGCGTATTCCTCCAGGGCTTAGCTGTCCTGGATCTGCACAGCTCTGCGAGGGCCTGGGATCGGGAGAGACACTTAAGTGTTTTAGTACTATATCTCTTGACACAATGATGAAAATAATCATGGCCTCTAAACCTTCAAGCTGCATACTGGATCCTATTCCTACTAAACTGCTGAAGGAGCTGCTTCCTGTGCTTGGCCCTCCTATGTTGAACATAATAAACAGCTCTCTATCCACCGGATGTGTACCAAACTCACTAAAAGTGGCAGTGATAAAGCCTCTCTTGAAAAAGCCAAACCTTGACCCGGAAAATATAAAAAACTATCGGCCTATATCGAATCTTCCATTCCTCTCAAAAATTTTAGAAAAAGCTGTTGCGCAGCAACTCACTGCCTTTCTGAAGACAAACAATGTATACGAAATGCTTCAGTCTGGTTTTAGACCCCATCATAGCACTGAGACTGCACTTGTGAAGGTGGTAAATGACCTTTTAATGGCGTCAGACCGAGGCTCTGCATCTGTCCTCGTGCTACTAGACCTTAGTGCTGCCTTTGACACCATCGATCACCACATTCTTTTGGAGAGACTGGAAACCCAAATTGGTCTACACGGACAAGTTCTGGCCTGGTTTAGATCTTACCTGTCGGAAAGATATCAGTTTGTCTCTGTGAATGGTCTGTCCTCCGACAAATCAACTGTACATTTCGGTGTTCCTCAAGGTTCCGTTTTAGGACCACTATTGTTTTCACTATATATTTTACCTCTTGGGGATGTTATTCGAAAACATAATGTTAACTTTCACTGCTATGCGGATGACACACAGCTGTACATTTCAATGAAACATGGTGAAGCCCCAAAATTGCCCTCGCTTGAAGCCTGTGTTTCAGACATAAGGAAGTGGATGGCTGAAAACTTTTTACTTTTAAACTCGGACAAAACAGAGATGCTTGTTCTAGGTCCCAAGAAACAAAGAGATCTTCTGTTAAATCTGACAATTCATCTTGATGGTTGTAAAGTCGTCTCAAATAAAACTGTGAAGGACCTCGGCGTTACTCTTGACCCTGATCTCTCTTTTGACGAACATATCAAGACTGTTTCAAGGACAGCTTTTTTCCATCTACGTAACATTGCAAAAATCAGAAATTTTCTGTCCAAAATGATGCAGAAAAATTAATCCATGCATTTGTTACTTCTAGGTTAGACTACTGCAATGCTCTATTTTCCGGCTACCCGGATAAAGCACTAAATAAACTTCAGTTAGTGCTAAATACGGCTGCTAGAATCCTGACTAGAACCAAGAAATTTGATCATATTACTCCAGTGCTAGCTTCCCTACACTGGCTTCCTGTTAAGGCAAGGGCTGATTTCAAGGTTTTACTGTTAACCTATAAAGCGTTACATGGGCTTGCTCCTACCTATCTTTCCGAGTTGGTCCTGCCGTACATACCAATACGTACGCTACGGTCACAAGACGCAGGCCTCCTAATTGTCCCTAGAATTTCTAAGCAAACAGCGGGAGGCAGGGCTTTCTCCTATAGATCTCCATTTTTATGGAACAGTCTGCCTACCCATGTGAGAGACGCAGACTCGGTCTCAACCTTTAAGTCTTTACTGAAGACTTATCTCTTCAGTAGGTCATATGATTGAGTGTAGTCTGGCCCAGGAGTGTGAAGGTGAACGGAAAGGCTCTGGAGCAACGAACAGCCCTTGCTGTCTCTGCCGGGCCGGTTCCCCTCTCCACTGGGGTTCTCTGCCTCTAGCCCTGTTGCAGGGGCTGAGTCACTGGCTTGCTGGTGCTCTTTCATGCCGTCCCTGGGAGGGGTGCGTCACTTGAGTGGGTTGAGTTACTGACGTGATCTTCCTGTCTGGGTTGGCGCCCCCCCTTGGTTTGTGCTGTGGTGGAGACCTCTGTGGGCTATACTCGGCCTTGTCTCAGGATTGTAAGTTGGTGGTTGAGGATATCCCTCTAGTGGTGCGGGGGCTGTGCTTTGGCAGAGTGGGTGGGGTTATATCCTTCCTGTTTGGCCCTGTCCGGGGTTTCTTCGGATGGGGCCACAGTGTCTCCGGACCGCTCCTGTCTCAGCCTCCAGTATTTATGCTGCAGTAGTTTATGTGTCGGGGGCTGGGGTTAGTTGGTTATACCTGGAGTACTTCTCCTGTCTTATCCAGTGTCCTGTGTGAATTTAAGTATGCTCTCTCTAATTCTCTCGTTCTCTCTTTCTCTCTGAGAACCTGAGCCCTAGGACCATACGTCAGGACTACCGGGCATGATGACACCTTGCTGTCCCCAG